>NC_134955.1:39747244-40047244 GCF_965638725.1 Aptenodytes patagonicus | reverse complement strand
AATTCATCATCAACAGCCTCTTATTCTTTCAAGAATAATGACAACATTTGCCATCTGCTAGAAGAACATTGAGCAAAGTCAATCACATCAAAGACAATTCTAAAACTTTTTCAGAAGTTAAAGCCTTCAGAAAGTTTGTCTTGTGATTTCAAAGCAACGACTCTATGATCTGATATTTTTCCGTAATGTCCTTCCAATTGTCCATCCATTTCCCTTACACTCTCCCTTTTCTATATAGTTTACAAAGAATAAGAATTGTTGATGTTACACAATAAAGAACTCGTCACTTTTACCACAGTCAGAAACATGATATGCTGTAAAAATAAATTAAAACCTCCACACCAACACTTTGAGATTAGTATTACCTTTATTTTATACAGAAGTTAACTAGAACAACAGAGGGGTATGGATGTGCTTCAACCCACTCAGATCAAGAATGGACCTTGACCAAGATCACAGTAAGAATCACTGACAGTCATGGGAAGAACACTGTTTCATGTACATACTACTACAAACTAAACTAAGCAGTCTTTGGTTTATAGTGTTTTGTGGAATGTACCTGACTCTTACTTTGTGAAAGTATTAAAAGAGTCAGAAAATCTAATTTCTTAATCTTTGGTCTTAAGAAAAAACCTATAACTATAAAAATGAGTTCAGACTGGTAATTCTGATGCAAATAACAGCTAAAAGTACTGCTAAGGCACACTCCCTCAGCATCTAGAAGTATTTTTTGAAAATTGTGACTCAAAATCAGATTCTTCTGCTGCCACATTAACGTGGGAGAAGGCTAAGAGAATCATTTATTTGCTTGGGTTTTTTCCCTAAGTACAAACATTATTTCTACAAGTGTATACACCCAGATTAAGATGTAAAGAAAACCAACTATATTCCATTCTTTCTATACCACAGCACCTCCTATCCAAGTCAAAAATACAAATTTCTTATAAACATTGGTTTATGTGACTCTTCTTTCACCACTGAAGTCAAGAGGGCTTAACATCACTGATTTTTCTGGGACAGAATCCAATCCAAGGATCTGATCCTACTAATCACCTGTCCTAGGTACACATATGACTGAATCTGCTTCTTTGTGTACTTCTACTATAAACTTCTTTCTGTTGCGTTGCCTTTTACTCTTGTAAATTTTCAGCTTTGTTTTCTCAGTCCTTCATACTGAGAATGCATATTTACTCTGTACTAACCATTTGAATTTCTCTAAAACAGCCTCTGAGTCTCATTTTGCTATTCTTTCTCTATCCTCAATTTATCATCAAGTTATGATGTAATTAGTTCATGTATTTCCTCTTCCACATCATTAATCCATTAAAGAATGGCCTAATTTAACTATCATCTGCTGTATCCCAAAAAGTATCTCCTTGCAATTTAATACTGTGTTCTCTTCTACATCTTCACTTTTTAGCCCTTATAATGTTCTCTATAACATTTCACATAAAAATTTCAGAGAAAACAGGTATCTGAAATCCACATGAATGTCTAGATCTTCACTTAACTATCTGGAACTGCTTTCTTTCATATACTAGCTCTTTTATTCAATTTAAAATGCTGAGTGACTGACAAAATCTTTCCTTGAGACCATTTTACTTGCTTTTTTCTGCTTCTCCTTTCCAGTAGATGTATTAGTATTGACAGGCTACCTGTATGGTCAATAAAAATCAATGAAAGAATTTCAACAGTTTTTGGAATAGCTCTTCATAGTTTAGTATTTGTTCCATTATTTTAGTAGTGAAAGAAGGGTATACTAAAAAGATCATCATCCAATACTTCTTGTGAAAATAGTGGAGTGTTTGCTTTTTTCCCCCACTCTTTTAATAGCTTCTCAGTAATTCTGAAGTCTTCAGGAATAAATATCAGTGATATAGGTCAGCAAATTCATTAACTAATACCTGTAATTCTTTGAAACATGTCATGCTGAATGGCTGATCTCATGCTTAAATAGAAATTTTCCAATGGGAAATGAATTAAACTCTGCTAGTTAAGAAAATATTGCAGAAAAGAGCTTAAATTTTAAACCTAGGAGAGCAGCTTAGAGAAAACTGAAATAGCATGCAATAAAACAAATTCAAGCAGGTTGTTAATCTTGTGTGAAAAATGAAAAAAGATAAAAGCATGTTAAAGCTTGAATATAAAATATTAATGTGCTTAACGTACATAAAACTTAACTTATGCCCTTAGGTGATATCATTCATTGTTAAGGGTGATAAAAAACTTATTTGTAAATTACGATTTTATGAAGGCTGAAAAATATAATCCCTCCCCCCAAAAGAATCCCAAGTAAACCTGTTCCATTGGTACTTTGTTGAAATTCAAGATCTAATGAAAATACAAGATACTTTTTTGTATTTATCAAGTGTATATAAGTCAAAAAACTGTTTCGTTTCATCCCCACCCTTTTTTAAACCTTGCTGACATAATCACCTACAAATGCAAACATAGCTGCTTTTTTTCAGTCTGTTGTCAAAGCAGCAGTTTGTGCGACTCCCTGAAGTGCCACAGGAATGCTCAGACGCAGTCTTTGCCTCCCTAAGCTATTCCGCTCCTTTCTTCTAAGGCATGCCAGCTTCAGCTCCATCACATCACAGCCCTGTGTCATCCATTCTCTGACAAGAAGACTACCTATTAGCTGACCTACTGCTGATCAACAAACTCATGTTTTAAATATTAAATATGAATGGAGCAATGCACCAGCTATGTCTGTCAGTTAAAACCAGGTAAGCATAACCATGTAAGCCTATCTTATCAAAGAATGTCTTACCAGGACTGTTTGGTTGATTTTGTTTTTCCCCCAAACATGAACCCTACATAAGATTTGCAGATCAAGCAAGGAATCGTGCTGGTGACAAGTTAGGTAAGTCTGGTAAACTTTGGAGTTCAGAATCTTACACTGAAGAAGCTTCTGTTTCTTTCTTCATCTATCTGTGAAAGATTCCTGATGCTATTAGCTGCCTCCGAAGGGTATTTGTGAAGCAGGCCAGGTGTCACAGCCTTACTTTCTGGAGCACCAGGAACTGCATGATCCCAGTGGGCACAAATGTTGCCAAATGCTTTTGATCGCTATGGAACAATAGACAACCTTCCCCTATCCATGAAAAGGAACTGGGCATTAGCCCTGCTCAGAGAAGGATGTAAGAAGGAGTTGCCTTTTAGTGACCTGATCTCAGAGATTTAGACAAGCAGTCGCAGCTCTTCCCAGGGTGGGAAAATGTAGTTAAGTTGGTTACTGCATAAATGCACGAGGCTTCTTGTTTTGCATCCATATATAACAGCATCTGTCAAACCAACCCTTATTATTTAAAAAGTTTTGAGACTTACAGTTTGAACTTACTAAACTCATGTAATATGCTTTATACAATTTTATAAAAATGCTTTTGTTTTCCTTTACTGTCAGGGCATCATATTGGTTCTGGTAAATTCAGGTTCAGACCACGTCCTTGCTTGAAATTTAACTGCTCAAAACGAGCCACAAAAATGCATCTCTTCCAAATGCCCCATTATAAATGTACACATGACATTATATATCCCTCCTCTTTAAAAATATACATGGTTTCTAACAAGCAGAAAATTGTTGTTATTGAAATGGCGTAATTTTTTTCAAGCCTTATGCCTATCTGCAAGATTACAGTGACATAATCATAGTATGTTGATATTTTCTGAACTCCATTTCCATGAGAAATCCTGTCAAACAAGGAGCAATTCGGAGCAGATGTTATAATACTGTTGAGTTTTCCAGGACTGAATATATTTCAGTTTCTTTTGTACCCAGAAGAGGCCATTGGCTCACCAATAATTGAAATACCAGTGATCCTCATCTGTTTGCCAATCTGCAAACTAAACAGAAGTTTAACCTATTTGCTGTTGTGCCAGTCTGTTGAGGTTTTTGCTGCAATGCAAACCGTGATGCGAACTGGCCATGATTCACCCATTGGAAAGAGGTTGAGCCTAAAGTCACTTTCTGGTTCTGGCAGCAAAGGCGGCTTTTAATGTGTTTAGCTTCAGGACAGACAAGAAAAAACACAAAAAGGGAAATTCTCAGCTCCCAGCAGCATGTTACCAAAATAAAGTGTATGTATAATAAAAATAAAAATTAGTTTGGCTGTCAGTGCACATGACTCAGCACATTCCTCTCCCAGGTGCATGTGGATCCAACATCCTGAGACTTTGGGATGCATATGTGCATTCTGTTCTCCCCCCAGGATGTATTATCACCCTTTAAAGGGAACAGTTTTCACTCCTAATGATGCCAGTCCATTATCATTTTCAGAAAACAAAAGAATTCCTCAGGCAATGGTTCTGAAGATAGTTTTCCAGCACTGAAGGCAAATGCAGTTGGTTTTTTTGAAAGCTGATGGCATGCAAATGTTGCCTATTCCTACTTCTGAATAACTACTGTTTCTGAATGCAGCTTTTCACTCAGGCGAGTTCAACTATTTTACACAGATGATAACATTGTTTTGTCATCTCTGTGATCCTGCTATCAATATGCGTTATACACATTGTGAACATCCCAACATATTTGTTCAGTTTATTTATCTGTACTTATGACCAGCCTGCTTATCTTTCTAAGCTGTAAAGAATAAAGCTTTAAAGATTGTTTGCTCTCATTATCTCTTATGTACTTTACAAAAAAAAAAAAAAGTCCGATTTTGAGGGTGCTCGCAAGTGTTACACTGAGTGTACAACCTTGTTCTCCTACAGGCTTCCTCTGTGTGATTTTAGGCAAAGCAGTGGTTACTTCTGTGCTTCAGATGTCTCTCTGTAAATTGGCAATTACGCTACACTTCAGCTGTGTAAGATGATCTGCATTACAGAATTTAGGGATTAGTCTTTATAGAAAAAATACCAGTTTACAAACATAAATTATAAAAGCAGGGCCAAAATACATCTGAATCAAGGCCTTACTTTTAGATATAGGTAAGTTTTAATGCTGATTGACAGTACTATGAACAATGGTCTTCCCACAAACTATGTTGGGACAGAAAAGTAAGCTTCTCCACTCACTGACCACCTTTCCACGGTCCTTTTTGAGCATCGTCTCTCCACAGCTCAAAACTCGCTAAATGAATCCTGCCACAACAAATTTCAGTTCAGTTAGATAATTAGATTTCATGTGTTATAGCATTATTAATTACATTTTAAGCTCTAGTGTAGACAGCTCCCTAGATCCAGTAGCTGATCATGCTGATCAGACGTTGATTGAAACAGCTCAGAGCAGACTGAATCAGCACAGTGCTGAATGTTAAAACTGGAAATCTGGCTGTAGTTTAGTATACAACTATGCTAAAATTGGTGGTTAACCTAGTCTTAATGGCAAAGGAATATTTACTTGCATAGCCAACACCTAAAAAGGGGATTTTCCGAACCAATTCAGTCACTGCCCTTTCTGAAAATGCTTTCAACAGATATATGGATTGAGTTGGTCTTTCTTGAGTATAGGCATCCTATTTATATGGAAGTGTGATGAGGTGCTTTGATAAATATACAGTGACAGAGGCATGTTGCTCTTGAAGTAGATAATAGATATACTTCAAGAATCTAGTCCTGAGATCAAATCTGCCATTTTTACATTTGTACATTGTATTTTTACAAGTGCCACAGCAGGGCAAACCCCTTTGCATGAAAAACAGAGAAATAAAGATATCCTGCAAACTGCTAGACAGTTAGCCAACTCTTCTAACACATTCTGAAACATAATGTAGCACATTTCAAATTATTTTTCAATACGTCCAAATGTCTGCTGTATCCAAATATTCAATCCTTTCATAAAGTAGGAGTTGGTGTTATTATCTTATGTTTTCATAATTACAATAATATACACCATATAATTTTATAATTAATAAATGTTTTAGCTTATATTATATATTTAAATTTTATTATTATCTTATTCAAAGCCAAATGAATGTATATTGGAAAATATTTAAAAATATGTAGTGGATTTAATTTTACTGCTTGTCTGTTTTTTATACTTAATTTTTTCCAAAATATCTTAAGTTTCCTAGGAGCTCAACTTACTCGTGAAATATATTAAATCTCATTATTTATCCATTACTGAAAAAATGAATAAAGAAAACATTAAAAATTTTGTTGCCTATCACAAATCAAAGCCTTAAAAATCACATTTGGTAAGACAGAAGAAAAAAGTCCAATCCTTTTATCAAAATTTGGCATTTCTGTTGTTCTAAACAGAAAGAAATTCATTTTTATTTACTGTCTATAAATATTATGCAAACTGGAATTAAATTTTCTGAGCTATGCCTGTACAGGTATAAACTACATTTTCAAATAGACCTAGTCAAAATTTCTTTTATAAGGAAGCAAATTAGACAGGTACAGCACACCAAATGAGCTGAACTTTGACCTCAAAGAAAATTGGTTTTTCCTTTTCAATTTCATTTCAAAGAGATCTGACAACTGTCGCTTTGAACAAACTTTAACAGCACAATATCCTTTGTGCAAGTTTCCCCCTGTCAGCTTTTCCATTCCAGCAGGAACTTAGAACAAAGTGTATGCTGCCCTTTGAGTTGAGAACTTCATCAGTTGAATGAACACTGGTATAGTGCAGTGAAATTGAGGGCATACTCTCTCTGTGAATCTGAACAGTGCACTCTCTCAACAAATACAACTTCTCTAACTTTTACAAGGATAAACTAGCCATCCATCCCTCCTCACATTTTCCCTGTCATCCTGTGTTTACTGAAAATGAAAAGCCATTTGAAAATCCACCCCTTCAGACCTAGGCAGGGTAGCAAACAGTCTTGGTCACAAACACATCTCTTTCTTTTTCAGTTTGCATATATAGAATGCATGGAATAAATCTGCATTTATGCATGGTCAACCTTTCTGAAATCTTCTGCCCAAAAAGTTCTTTTGCTTTTAATTGTCTTCCTAAGAAAGCCCTTAAGGTCATTTAAAAATAAAATGGAAAGAAAAAAAAAAAGAAAAAAAAATTTTAGAAAATTTAGAAATCTCTTAGGAGTGATTAAAAATATTCAATTCAATAGATTAATCACATTCATGTAGTGAAATTGTGTCATTCGTACCCAACTAAAACCAATACTGTTGCATATTCCTGGACAGCAGTCCCTTTCTCCCCTGGACAGCACTCCCTTGGAAAGGACTCCCTTTCTCAGGAATGCTTATTTAAGACCATATTTGAGAATGCTGTGTTTTAGCATTCATGCACAGTTGACACATGGTGACCTCTTTAAAAGAAACATGGGAAGCAAATCTACAATATCTCTTCTGGCTCTCTTTCTATACACTAATCTCACATAATGGGAGCAGGACGTTGTTTGAAAAGCTTCATTGCTAAAAAGGAAGCTCACAGAGAAACACTGTTTAGGTGACCCGGTCTTGAGTGGATCTGCATTCATGAGAGCTGTCCAAACAAATTAAATACGATAGGACATAACAGTAAAATAAGTACAGGTGACTTTTTTGATAAAGGTTTGGGCCCTTGAGTGCATCCAGCACTATCTTTCAATCACAATTTACAAGGCTCATTGGCTCACTAATTTTAATCACTGGAACAGGTTGCCAAGAGTGGTTGTGGAATCTCCATCCTTGGAGATTTCAAAAGGAGTCTGGACATGGTCCTGGGCATCCTGCTCTAAGTGACCCTTCTTGAGCAGGGAAGTCAGACCAGGTGACCTCCAGTGGTCCCTTCAAGCCTTATGCATTCTGTGATTCGGGGGGGGGAAATCCATTTTCCTTTATGCCATTTGCTGTACAAATCTAAACCCGTGACGTTTGCTATTCTTTGCCTTCTATTGCTAGGTGATTTTTTTCACTTTTTTTTTCTTCTCTATTAATATTTAAATATTAGTGTCAGACATGTACGTAGAGAAAACTTGAGTGCAGAGTGGGTAAGGTTACCAAAGAAATCCATGCCTAATTAAATTACAGACTTTTGATTATCGTGTATGCTAAATAGTTAAGAAAACAGCTCAAATATTGCATGAGCTAACCAGGACATGGAATATATATATATATATATATTTTAAAGTTCTAAGAACTCTGATTAAATAATTTAGACTGTGTACCTGATTAAGAATCTAAATACCTTAGGATCATGGAAATTCATGTTTATTGATAAGATAAAATATTTTTAACACAGAAAGCCAATTTAGCAAAAAAGAAGAGTCTAGCCAGGCTCTAATTAGAACAAAAAAGAATAATGGTAGAAAATCTGAAGATATAGTCACTGTAAGTGAATGTGTTTTTGACATTGCAGGGCATATGCCCAGGTGTTCTTAGTCTTGTCATAACTGTCAAACTGAAACATGGAATTTCATGCACTGTAATGACAAGTTTCTGAAACCCTTGTGTATGCCTGTGTGTGTGTTATCTGTATGTATACCTATAGCTATGTATGCGTGTTTTTATGAAAATACAGGGGGTTTGTGTGTATGACTGTCATTGGGAAGAAAGTGTATCTCAAAATCTACATTCTGAATTTTTACTTGGAGCTGTTCCATCTCGAATTCTGGTTGGGAAAAATTGAACAATGGTCTTTTCTGTGAGGATCCAATTTCAGTTTCAATTTCCCCCCTAAAGGTTTGGTGACATTTAGCTTTGGAATTTTATGCTTTGGTTTACACTACTATTAAACTACCATTCCTGGTAGTTTTGTTTACATTAAATGATACACCTTTGCATTCTAGCAGAAATTTTTTTGAGAGGTAATTAAGTATGCTTGTTATGCAATACTGTCAATCTCAAGGATTCCAATAGTATAAGTGAAACCTCCTGAATCCTAGTACTTGAAATAACACCACCATTCTACATACTCTAATGCATGATCATTTCAGATCCCTAATCTGTATTTACATTTAGAGGGACACATTTGCATATTTCAGAATGAACACCAAAACAGAGAGAAAAGTGTAAAACCAGACAAATGTAAATTTACCTACATATTTCTTCTGATTTGGAGATTCTCTTAGCCTTGGTGGCATGTATAATTCATATATTTTTATATTATGTATAGTGTAATTTATATATTATATTCACTCTTCAGTGGTCCTCCATTTCCTTGTACCCTCAGTTGTGTCACCTATTTCACACTTTCTGTCTTAAACTGTAAAAGGACGTTCCATTGTCTCCAAGGCTAACAATGAAAATCCACCCTGCAGCTGTTCCTTCACTTCTTGATGCCACCTCATCACTTTTTTTATTCTCTTCTGTGGGGTCAGAGGTCTCATGCTCCACAGGAATGTAGAAATGATGATGCTATACACAGACATTTAGTCTGTGCTAAAGAAATGGACCAGCATGAATATTTTTGAATCTTAAGCTTCTTATATGCATACAGGTCCTTAAAAATGTCCCAATACATTATAACCGTGTGAACATAGACATGTTTGTGCCCTGTAATCTCTGACTGCTTTAAATTCCAAACATCTAATGAAAACTGCAGAACAGCTACTGGAAATTTGAGAAATTACATTGTGAAAAGGTCACAAAAATGACTAAAGAAGAGAGGAAAATAAGAGTGTAGTGCCATTTCAAGCTGGTATAAAAGGCTAAAAATTGTTTCTGTTCTTTGTATGTGCCTTATAGATAGGTTCTATGGAGACAGGAATGTTGTATTGAGAGAGGGATATGGGGGGGATGGGGCTAGTTTCCTTATTTTTGTTCACGTCTATGTTCCATTTTTCCACTACATTTATGCAGTGGTCATTTATTAGCATTTATATAGCTTGCTGTTTCAAGACATCTTGCGGTCAGTCATTGGATTTAACAAGAGCAGAGCTATTTCGTGCTTTGAATTCTTCCATTAAATAAACCTAGAGTTTTGTTTGAAATGTGAAACAGAGTAGAAAATGCAGTCTGAAATGCCATCTAAAATTAACAAAAGCATTTGCTTCATGTTTGCGATGTGCTTAAAGAATGCATTAGATGACAATAAGAAAAGAGAAATAACTGAGATACTTCCCTGAAATTGTGCCACTAACAAAATACTAAAAAGGCGATATGATTTAAAATAATATAAAACCATACAGTGTATTCAAATTCATTCCTAGCTGTAATTTAATAATAGGTTTCAATAAGACAGAGGCAATAATGAAGATTCAGAGTGATTTACCTGTTTCACAACCAAAGTAATAGTTTATTGATAGTATAGATAAATCAGGAAATAATGATTCTTGTGGCAAAAGAAAACTCATGATTAGGATGACCAGCTTCTTTTTATGACAGATCTCCCAGTCCAGTTTGTACAAGACTGAATGATCTGGCCCTTCCTTGCTGGATTATATTATTGATGCTAATACAATTATATTTTAATTTAGACGGTTTGTGTATTCTACCTATATTTACACTCCCTCATAATTTGATCCTGTACAACACTAATTGTATTGTGGTCAAAGGTGCTCTATTTCTCCTCCATTGCACATCATAACTTCCTCCATAGGTTTTGAAAAGAAGTGCTAACATCTTAAAGAAAATGGACAGAAGAACTATTTAAATGAGACATATCTTTTATAATTATTGTTATTTATATGCTATTGACATAGCAAAAATCTTTTATAGAGGCAAATATTCCTTCTGTTGAAACAGCAGTCATTTCTGACATTGAACCATGTTCAGACATCATCATGTTTTATGGCAAAGCACATGCATGGGAGCAAAAAGAGTTAGAAGAAGAGTAAGAAGAATGAGACTTGGCCTGTTTGCTTCTTCAAAACTAAGAGACGTCAATGACTTTCATCTTTTTCTCTATATACAGCAGCTGTGGGCTTCGTCCTACTCTAGAAAATGTGTGGAAGAATCTCTTGAACTCCTCCAGAACCTTCCACTTAAGCATCATTGCAAAGTTTTGGAAGAATTTATGGATACAAAAAGAATAAATTTGATCTAACTATCCTCTCCCATTGGAAAAGAACATTTCTCCATTTTACCAGTAGTTCCAAAAGAACCCCATCTCTACATTCTATAATTTCTCAAAATAGAAGAGGAATTTGCTTTGAAAAATCATTTGAAAGTCCATGAACAGAGTTTTTACAGAAGACTTGAGAGAGAATATATTTGCATCTAGAGATTATAGCTCAGTACATTAATACATTAAAATAATGCATGACAATAATACTGCAATAATTTTGAGAATGACAGGTTCAGAGCCAAAAGCTAAATTTGACCATGATTACAGAGCCATAAATTTACCCGATTACTTCAAGAGGTAGTTTTGGTGACAAGAAATTTCCCCATAATGTCCTCTTGAAATTATGTCCTCTATACAAGTTAGACTGCCGTAAACAGTACTTAAGACTTTTGGTTTACCTATTCTGATGCAAAAGACTGAAACATAAAATATACAGAAATAAAACTGTCTGATAATAAGCCACAATGAACTGCACTGACTGGAATAACAGCAACTTGTTTCTGTATCAAAAGCCCTTTGTTGTTAAAAGCTGAACAAAGTTATTGTTAGTGACATTGTTTGGGTCTGTGTTCTGGAAGTTACATTATTTTGGATCTACCTCATTTCTTGACATGGTCTATGAAACAACAATGTTGTGGAGCACTGAGATAAGCACTAAGGTCCTCAATGGCCAAAGATTTCTAGCACTTGCTTAGCAATCACATTTCAATGCATAACACAGACTTACTAAATAACGAAACAGAAGAGAAGAAGTTACCATGAGAGTACAGTAGAGAAAGATTTGAAAAGACTTGTAAAATCTATTCATTATTTATTGAGCTCAGAACTGTGTTCACAGAATCCCAGAGCCATGTATCTGAGCAGGATAAAAAGTCAACATCAACGCTAGCTTGCCAAAGTGTTTTGTTCTTTTCAAAACAGTCACTTACAACAATATATGAGATAGAAAGAAGATAGGAATTTTAAACCTTAATCAGTCACTACATACTGTTGTCCTTTCTCATTACATCTGCTTTATTAGTTAATTTAAAACTCACTATGCAAAACTGACGTGGAATGATATGCTTTGTATGTGCCACTTAAGAGAAAGTTTGGATGTGGATACTATTTTATGTTTACGGTCAGGTCTTTCCAAAATGCTGAAAGGTCCTATCTTCTAAGGGATTTAATCTCTAATGAAATAATTTTTCAGTTGGACTTCTGTGCAGAAATATTTTGGATGATCTGGGCATCAGTCTTGTTAAGTGTAACGGATTTTTTTTAGTACCCACATATCTAATGCCAGAATTTACAATTATTGGACAACTAGGTATACTGATCAGCTGCCACAAAGATTTTCAGAACATGGCTATCTTGTTTAGGTACTTCTGAAAATCAATAGCTTTGGTACCTAAATTACTTCAGAAGCAGTTTTTGTAATTTATAACTTAAGATTCTGAAAATTTCATCTTATATATGCCACATGCCGTGTACATAAAACACTGGCCTGTAAAGCAGTAGACTATTTATCTGAGAATTTTTGACAGTATTATAGAGAAGGTACAGCATCCAATAGCATTGCAAAATAACAGTTTTATTTTTCAAATATATAGTAAGTATGGATCTTCCAGGAGCTTTTGCTTTGTGGACAGCTTTAAACAAAAAGTTTAGAAAGCTCCCAAAATGTTAAACTCTTGCTGAAATTCAAAACAAAATAGTTTTTAATGATTTATTAACCAGTTTAACTGTTGGGTTGGTTTTTTTTTCAAATTTTTCATATTGTGCATGAAATTCTCATTTTCCTTCTTATCAAATCCAACAACTTTTGGTTCATGTCATTTCTTTCTCAGCTGCAAGTGTAGAGCAGCTAAAAATAAGACGTATAATGGAAGCAGTTGCAGCTTTCATAAGGAGCTAAACCAAAGCTAAGGTTTACTGATCATAACACTAGAATAAATTGGATTGAAGGATGAAATTTATCACGAAGACATATCTATAAATGGCTACTATGTAGGTCAAAAGCATGAGTGGTTCATTCAAAAACAGAGCAGTGAGTACTTCAGCAAGCTTTCTCTCCTTTAAGAACACATTTTATGTATCTTATAGGATGTCTTCATGGTCTACTGAGCCAGTATATAGTTCAGCTATTAAAAAAAATATTTTACGTATTTATTCACTGAAGCAAAACAGACACCAAGAAGCCATTCCAGGCTGTGTTCATTCATACACTATATTATATGGCCTATTATTTATCTAGTAGACTGGAATGGCTCCTTAGAAGCTGTTTTGGTTAATCAGGTCATTATGCATTAAAGACACAACCCCTCCTTGATAAAACTCTCTGTTAAAATTCTAAGGGGAATTCACTGCAACTGTAGCTTATCTTAAATTGCCTTTTTTTTAATAAATACTATACACAATGCTGTATGCAGCTAGTTCAAATTTAATTCTTGTTCTAGAGGCTATGTTTTTGACAAGTGAAGCCTTTGGAACTAAAAATCACATGTACATACCTTTAATGTCTTCATTTTGCCTAATATAAATCAAGAACAGTTCAGTTGGAAATAAGCATGACTGTTAACAATTGATCTATTCCATTTGCCCCTCGTCACAGATGACAGAAGGATTATTACATGCAAGTTAATTTTATAATAGAAATTATACAGAATAGTGTGCTCAAACTAGTCCCACTCTGCACTTAAAGTCTGTTTGTACATTTCATGTAGCAGTAGTATCTTCTCTCATGTATATTATATCAACTTGACAAATTAGCAGGTAAGACTAAGATTAAATCTGCATATTTGCATAGGTGGAAAATATTAAATCCATTCCCCTGAATACCTGAAAGCAATCAAGTCTCTGCATTTGTTGAATGTGCATTGCTAGTTCTGCTTGTTGAGGATGAATTGTCCAGGGACATTCTATTATCTTTACCTTTCTTTTTTTTAGGAAATAAATAGCAGAATTGAGTATGGTTGGAAACCGTAGTCCTTTTTTAAACTGTAGCATCTTCCTACTCCAACATATATTAGCCGTCTGATGCCTTCTGTAACTCCCAGTACATCGTTGTTTCTCTTTCAATTTTGTTCCCACTGAATGTTTTGCACCTTAAAGAAATATACTTCTACATATGCATGAATATCCCTTTTAATTTGGTAAAATATTCTCCCTCATGTGACAAATCTTACCAAAATATTTTGAAACAAACATCATCCCTCTTTAAAACAGGTTTTTAAGCAGAAAAAAAGCAAAACTAAAAACGGTGACAGACTCTTGATGATACACTCATGAATAGCAATATTCTGTAATGCAAGAAGAAATAGAGTATCTAATAAGCTTGTGTTTATAATGAAATGCCATTTCAAGGTGAACAGAGTGATCATCTAAATAAATGTCACTGTGAGGTTTTTACTCTCCTAAAGCACTGCACAATGAAAGGGCCTAGCCTTTGATTACATAAATGTTCAAGACAAAGCACCCACCAACTCAAAAAACCAATCTATAAGATCAAAAAGAAGGAGACAAGCTTTGTGCTAGGCTTCTTTGAGGTTGGGGGGGGGGAGGGGTTGAGGGGGGGGTGGTGATGTCAGTGTAGTTGCTTAATTTTCCATTCCCTACATTCTTCTTTTGTTCCAGACAATTCCAGATCCTACTCCGAGAGGGTGTTTTTTTCTTCCTCATGTGCAAAACTAAAGCTTTGAGCACTCAGTTGCTATGGAAACAAAAAGGACAGAAACAGTTTATGTATTTCAAAAGCTGTCAGCCTATATGCTGTGGATTTTGATAACTAAACCTAAACATGAGCCATCCTTTTATAAAACCATTGTGACATTTATTACCGTGCATGACTGTTGCTAGGGAAAATAAGGCACCTATTCTGTTTAGATTATTTCCCATCAGTTTTATAAATAGTTGGGATTTCAGAGCTAATTTTTGTTCTTAATCAGTGTTTAGCAAACCAGAATGGAAATAAACATATAGTGAGCTGGCAAACATTGCAGCTTTCTCCATGGTTAAAATAAAGCAAATTGCAGCACAGCCATTCAAAGACAGAGACATTGATGAAAGACATCTTTTATATATTACATTTAATACCTACAAATATGTGCTCAGCCACCTAAGAAAATCATATGAAGAATGAAAAAATGCTGTCTTTTCTGCAAAATACAGTAACAAAATAATTTCTATGTGCTTTTCTAAGCCTTAAAAGGTGGAGTCGCTGGATATTTTCTGAACTGAAAGAGCCTTCTTTGAATAAGCAGTTTTAGTACACACTAAAAATGTCCATGCTACTGTTGTTCCTCAGGACATTCTGATGGTCCCAAAATTAAGGTTCCCATAACAAAGTCAGAATTTAATGATCCAGTTAAATGAACCAAGAAAGTTACACAAGAATACCAACTTTTTGTCTTAGTAGTGCACCATGATGAAGGCCTGTAACCAGTATAAAATTCATCTTCCCAGGATGTATCACAGATCAGCTCAGTTTGGAAAACAACATAAAAGATTGTCACTCAAAAAGGTTTTTTTTTTCATGGGGAGAGCAGAATTAAATTGTGTCAGAATATTTTTTGACTTGAGTTCTTTTGCACGTAACCTTTAGCTTTCTCTTTTCTACCCACAGTTTCTGATATCAGAAACAAACCTGTGATTTTAAAGATAATAATTGAAGTTATTTAATAGCGATAGTTGTCCTCAAAATCGAATCTTCTGGACCCATTGCTGACATGCTCCCTTGCATTGCATCAAAACTACATGAAAATAAATGTTTTACAAAACAAGCAGAGATGTCAGAATTGCTTATAATACAGTTTCATCTGCTTTGCCATTTAGAAGGACAACGGAGCTATAGAGATGATTAAAACAGAAAAATGTTTTACTTTTTAATTTTCCTAATAGTGAGATTTATATAATATCTATTTATGTAGCCAGGCAACTGATTTCTCATATTTAAGTCTGTTCAGGCCTGGAAACTTGTTCTGAACATAAATAAAAATGTTTATCATGCACCATACAGCATTTTCATTTATGTGTTACTGTAATGCAAAAAGGCAGTATTCTGTGATAGCCTAAATTATTTTATAGTCTAAATCATCTAGACATCATTGATAGAGTAAATAATTTTTGAAGATAGTTTATTTTGAGTTGAACGGGCACAAATTTCAGACAAAACTCAGCACTTGTAAAAACCTCATCCTGGATATCTTGTTTGTGCAGGTGGTGGAACACCAACCTAGCAATCTGGTTTATTATAATGAGCATTGTGGGGGTTGCTCTATCTTTTTTTCAAATGCTATTAGCACAATAGAGAAATTTTCTGATTGAGGAAAATTATCAGGACACCATCACACACTAGTTCACTGGGTTGCTTTGGAATTAATCCACAGTACCATCAGTCAGGAGACTTGGGCTGAAGTCCTGGTTGTATTGGCGTAAATTAAATGAATTGAACTTTGATCGACTTGGATGAGACCAGAATTGTATCCACAAGCTCAGCCATTGGCTCTCTCACATATTTTCTGCATAATCTTAGGCAAATGAAAATCACTATCTGTCAAACAGGAAAAATAATTACTCTTCCCCACTCCCCCACCCCTTTGCCCAGAGTCAAAGGGACATCTTCAAGGTCATATTTGTTAATGACTTTTTAACTATTGGGCATTTATATATAATCACAAATAGAGACTACGAAGAATTATGAGGGTCTCAGAGGAAGTGGGTTTTTATACATGCAGTATATTCTTATTTAAAATATTCTACAGACTTCAGTAGAAATAGGACACAAACTTCTGTATACTTTAAAATATGTGTCACAAAAAGACAATTCAACCAAATGGTACTTAGACTTTGGGCTCCCAATTAAAAAATGAAGAAAAAAATCCTCAGAACATTGCCCATATTCAAATAAAAGAGACTACACAAGGGAAGCAAAATCTAATTATACACCTTAATTGCTCCCTCAGTAACCCTGAGTTTGTCCCATGTATTTCAGACCTCAGTCAAGACAGTTACACGAAAGCTCTGTGAGAAATAGAGTATCCTGAAGAGAACAAGGGGTGAGGCATCTGAGTCCTTAAATTATTTTTAAGGACTGATAGAGCTAATAGCTAGTTTAATTAAAAAAAAAACCAAACCAAAAACCACAAATTAACAAAGAAATAGAAAGTGAGCTGTCTCTCAAAATCAGATTTATCAGGAAGAATATCCTTATCATTCTGTTCCAGTCCTACCAATAATCAGGAGGGAGTGAAAACAAAAACTAATCAGGGCACTGTGGTGTGTTACTCACAAGCTCATAACTGGCAGTAAAACTGAAAGGACTATGTCTGCTGTGGTGAATAATTTCTACGCTGAGGCCCAGAACAGACAAGTCTCGTCATTTGTAACATCTGCCTCAAAAAACCTGAGCCAAAATAAGCCAGTTAGAAAGTTACATGTCTTCCTTTTATTCTAAGAAACTTGGCTTTAAAAAGCCTACAGGGGATTCTGTATTTTGAGATATTTTTATAAAACAGATAAAATGTATGAACTAGACCATAAAATGACATTTGTGCATCTGTTCTTATTTTAGAAAAATGTAATCATGAGGTATTATAGAATGTCACATATATATATGCATGCATACATATGTACATATACACATATAGATGCTTACTGGAAACTATGCCCTTGATTTAATAATAGATTACTTTTACTAAACACCCTAGAAATACCATGTAGAAATCTATAAATTTTTAAAAAACAAATGATAATTCAGTGTAGCCTAATGAAAAAGGCTCAGGTAGGCTCAAAATTTGAATTATCAGACAAGATATATAGCAGGAGCTCCTTCCTCACCTCTCAGATAACGATTATGCTGTTTTTGCAAAACTAACCATATTATTTCCTTCGCTCCCTCCCTTCCTTCCCTCTTTTCCATTGGGTGTCCCTGATACATGTGCACTACACTCTCAGAAAGCTTTGCTGTCTCCCCACACAACCCTTTTCCATTATTACAGGTGAGTTTCTGGAAGGAAGAAGTGATGAACCATAATTTCCCTTTATGCAAACAATGTCGTCATACTCAGATCTGTTGTTTGATCCAAGCTTTAAGAAAAAGACAAATTGCTAACCTGCCCTTAAGAAGGAAGCTACTCTAGGCATATGGTACCAATTATGTGTCTTCATCAGCAGTGATTGCTGCAGCTTTTATTGCACCTGGTACATTTTGCTTGTTACACCATAGGTTAGACTATATAAATTTGATGCTGAGTCAGTTCTATTGTAATTTGACATGTTCATTATATAACTAAAACTGACAGAATGAAAACATGGTTTTGAATTCTCAGTCCTAAGGAATTGTGTTTTAACTTAGTAAGATGTCATTTTTTCCAAAAGCCATATATAGTTATATACCTGCAAAGAATTTGAAAAAAAAAATAGTCGTCTCTAAAATAGTAAGAGACAGTTGGCCCAGCCTACAAGGCAAAGTTATTCTACAAATCTTTGCTTCTCATTCTGCTACATGCTTACAAAGGAGTCAAGCATATTACTAACACCTGCACGTGGCATTGATAACTTTAATGATGTTTATGTTGCAGGGGTGAATAGACCTTTTGGTTGAAATTTGCAATCCAGAGAGACAAATCATCCAGCTTGATGACTTCTATAGTGGTATCCCAGAAACTGTTCACAGGGTAGGAGAACTGCTGCAGCAGCAGCAGCTGCTGCTTGGTCCCCATTGTGGTCATCCTGTAAGACTAGTGAGAGGTCACTGTTGGAGACATAATACAGGAGTGATGTGACCCTTGGTCTAAACCACTTCTACCTTTCTTTCATCTTATGTAATGTAATTCACTAAACTATTTCAATTCTAAGCAAAGCAATAAACAAACTTCCACAGAGCTTCAACTGTAGGCTTCATCTACTGTGTTTACTAAAACTCACCACCACCACCTGCTGTTTCATACAGCTGTGCCATACAGCAGCTGAACAGTCTTCTGCAGGTAAATGTATCTTTACATTGTGAAAGGCCAGCAAACCCAGCTGATGGAAGAGCAGTGAGCTATAGGCTGATGACCTGACCTGTATGAGATATCAAAAGATACAAAAATTAATACACAAGGTTTTTTCCTCTTATATATGCTAATTTAGAGTCTTTGTGTAATGATATAGAGCCCTTCTCTCATCCACCCCCAACATACAAGCCACTTGCTATCTTAGGTATTCGGTTTTTATCTGACAGAACAATGTAGTCTTACATATTAAGAACTATATAAGTAGCAAATAATAATATGGAGAAGTGTAAAGGAATTTGCTGATATTAGTAACGCTTCTGAGATTCCACCGTTTGTGGATCAAGTAATGTCTGATACTGAAGTGGTGCATACGTGAGTAACTTATATTCGTATTTCTGGAAAAAGACTCATTGATTTGTTACTCTTTGACAGCAGTACATTAAGTACCTTCCTTGTAAGGTAGTGCTTCTGCATCTTCCTCTGGGGTTGTAAATGCCACCGTTCCTGGGCTCCTATCTACCATAATATCGTTTATTCACAGAAGTGGTGACTCTCATAAGCACCAGAAAATACTCAAAGGAGAGAGCCCAGGCATGTATCTACATTCTCTGAAATGGGATTTATACAAACTGAGCATAGGAAGAGTTTAGTTTAGTACAAGATATCATGAGCCGAGTTCTACCCTGTCAAGACAACCACCAATAATGTAGAGGGGAAATATATGGAAGTCAAAGGAATAAGTGAACTTAAATCCCACTCTGCAGGGAGCATAAAACATCTTGCACAAGTATAGATCAACACAATACATTTTCTTCTTTATATATAATTTATATGCATTTAGTTTTGTCCCTGCTTTTTCCTTCTGCTTAAGCATTTCTTCTTCCTCCATGGTGATTACACAACCAACATATTTATAAAAAGCAACCATAACTCCTATGGGGCAAACAAACCAAATTATTTTAGTCTCCTTCATATTAAATGGCTGTAAGATATTTGCCTTGATTATTCTATTGTCATTTATTCCAAATTCCCTTCTTAGATGTGAAGAACCATGTTTCTACATGACATTCCAGATGAAGTTTCACTCCATTGAATATTATCTTAAACACTTTTCTGGAATGCTAGTAGCTAACAAATAAGCTCCATGTCATTCAAAAGTTCACTTTTCCTGTATTCCCAATAAATTCATTTGAATTTAGCCCACTGCCTCAAGGTCGTGATTTATTAATGCTCTCCAAACAGGTATTTTTAGAGACAAATAAATATACATTTTTGGTGCCAATTTGCTTGGAGTTCATTAATTTACAAGAATAAGCATAATTACTTTTACTAATTAATTTCTGAAATTTAACTTATTTGTCCTGAATATATCCTTCCTTGGATGAGTAACTACACTAGCACTTTAATAAATGTAAATGAAGTGTGAAGAAATGTTTTCCTTTTAATCATCTAGTTGCATGAAGGAATATGCAAATACTATGACTGCATTGTAAGTGTTTGGCAAAGTTATTGTTTTACAAATCTGTAATGCTTTTAGGCTGAGTTGATTTCTACTGTTATTTCAAGTCAGTAAGTTCTCAGCTAGAGCCAGCATCTTGTCAAGGTGATGATGTAAACCAAACTCAAGGATCCTGTACTGGATCAGCCAGCTAGGCTGAAAAGGCTTCTCAAATAATTCCAAAGGGAGTCATCAGTAAAAGGAAAACACATTTTGCATTATTTTTTCCTTCTATTTACCTGCTGCTTGCAGTATTTTAAATATAATCCTGACTTGTTTTTTCTGTGCAGGCTACATGACAATTTAAAACAAATACTGGAGCAGTAGTTCTCAGATCACTGCATGAAAACTTAATCATGTAGTGCCGATGACTTTACACAAATCCAATCATCAACCCTAGCTGTAGTGCCTCCAGGTATAATTTCTGGTTTACCGGCACCCAGTGCAAGACATTTGACAAAATCAGGCTTTTAAGTGTATATGTAATTGTTTGAGTTACTGAGGGCCAAGGCAAAGGAAAACTTGCCTGACCTCAACCTTCAGGCACATGTGCCTAAACTGTTGTCAAGAATAACCTTGTTTAGGATCTCCTTTACTCCTGAGTAGCAGTAGGTACTTCCTATTTAATCTGGAAATCTTCTCCATAAATCTGAAATTATCCTGGTCTGAGCAATGATGCATTGTCAGCTAGACTCGGAAAGGACGGTGCAGATTATGTGAAAGGACATCCAGCTATCAGCAGTGTCTAACTGCTTAAGAGAGAATGTAGTTTTGTACCTTTTGACCAGAAAATTAATTTAGACAGTTGTAATACAGTTAACTGGATGTATCAAAAAAACTTTGAGCTGAACTCTTCATATCTAAATATGCAAATTAATTCCCAGTGTGTACAGATCGATTCGGATGGCCAGCACTCGTGATGGTCTCAGGCCATGGGCAGCACTAAGTTCAGGAACTACAAAATCTGTGAGCATTTTCTTTTCATTATGGTAACTTTGGTTCTAAATTCCTTTTACAGATTTTTATGAGCTGCTGCTTCTCTTCTTGGTCATTCTAAGCCTTTTTTGCAAAGTAAGTGAAGGTATTCACTTACACTGCAATACAATTACTGTAAGAACTACATAAACAATTTCTATCACACCAGTTATTTCCACAAAACTTGTACACTTTATTGCAATGTGGATAAAAGGACAGCGTCTTTTACAGGATTTGGATAAAAGGTTTTGGGCAACAGACACATTTTTAGGAGCACTTTCATGAAAAAATATTTTGGATTTCAAAAACCTGCTGGGAAATGACAGAAATACTTTAAAAACGGTAAGAGTTAATCTCATTAGCTCAAAGCTCTGAAGATGTATGGAATCTGTTTTTAACATGTCAAAATGTGTTTTGACCACTAAACACCTACACAGCTGCAGACTTCTGTGCCTCTGTTGGAATTAATGGGATTCTAATGCAACTAAACAGGATTAGACGAGAATATTTGAGAGAAAAAAATAGTCTCGTATTCATGAATTTTTTTTCTTGTTTTTAGTTCCAAGCAAAATGAGGATTGCGGATATTCATTAAATTAATTCTCCTTATATTAGAGTTTAATTAATCCAGAATGACAGTTGAGTCCGCTTTCCTAATGTTCCATTGTAAATCATCTGCAAAGCTTCAGTTAACTTGAATTTAGATGCATTTACGCACTGCAAAAATGAAAACATTAATCCAGAATTATCACTATGGAATAAATGTAATTCCATTACATTTCATGCCAAAAGCCTCTATGTGCAAACCTTTAAAAATTGAAGGGTAATTTTTAAATCAATCCTTCTAAGTGTGAAATAGTGCCATATTTTACCTTCACAGAAAAAAAGATACTATAAATAATGTAGAATTTTATTAATTATTAATATCCTGATTTTGGTTACTTCTGATGTATGAAGAGGTATATTCATCTTGTAGGCTCTGCCCCTTTTTTACATGCTTAATTATCCAAAAGAACAATAATAATTGCAATCATAGTTGTGTTTTTGGTCAGCCAATGAGCTGCAACTGATCCTGATTTCCTTCAAATTTCTTTGAAATTCAACAGCTGAATTGTTTAGAAGAATAGTTTTCTGAATGTGGATTATTTACAAATTGCTCCGAATGTATTATTCATGTACAGTTCACAAACTGGATTATATCATATTGTTTGTATACCTTGAACATCTGAACCATTTCAGAATGGAGAAAAATGAACAGTAAAAGGGGATGCATTTTGTCAGGAAATATTCAAACAAACTTTTATATTAATTTTTATGAAGTTTGTGAAGTTCTGACCCTCTGCACAAATTCTCCATAACATCAGTGTTCTCTCAAACAATAAATACGGTGGTTCAGGATTATAGTCAAATCAAATTCTCCTTTATTTAGGAATTGAATCTATTATTTACTGAGCTCTGCTGTCCAGTAATAAAGTTCTGACATTTTAAACACTCCCTACCAACCTTGAGCATTTCTGCTGCTCTTTGTACTTTAATAGGAGAGGTTGCTTTGTGCTATTTTGCTTTTGTTTTTCTTTAAATATTATATACTTCTAGCACAAGACCATCCAAAACTTGATACCAGCTGCAGTTTTCACCTCTCTGTTCCACCCCTTGCCTCAGAAACTCTTCTCCCAATACATGGGTGATCACTCTCTTCAAGGTCAGCTCCTTACAGAACAGCAGCTCCTTGAAGAGTTATTATACACTAATTATTATACAATTATTAAACATTAATAAACACCATACTTGGCAGAATATTTTTGCAAAGTTCATGTTTGTAAAGGCTATTGACAGTCTTTGTGGGGTCCATGGCAATGGGCAAATAAATGTTTAGAAATAGATGCTGAGCCTTGGCCTGGTGGAGCTAGGTGTAGGGAAGTAATTCCTTCTTCCACTACAAAAATTTTCTGCAGGCAACTGGTTCCCTGTGAGAGGTGTGAGGTAATGAATTAAGGAATTAAAGGGGATTTTCTTTATGTAAAAGTACCTGCAGATCCAACTGTACAACACATTGAATTCAGGCCAGCACTCCAGTTTTCAAATGAAGACTTTTATTTAACCGTTGTCCAAGGTAATAAGACATGATTTTGATTTATTTGTAGATAAAGGAAAATACCACTTCATAGGGCCAGAGTATGCACAAAATGTTCCTGTCTAAACACTGAAAATCAAAGCAGTTCCATAATTCCAATTATTATTGTTACTGGGGACCAGCCTTATCAATCAGTAATATTATTGTGGTTGGAAAGAATGAAAAGCAATCCAGAATAGCAGTCTTAGGGTATTCTGTCTCTATCAGTGTGAATATGGAACAGGGTTAATAATAAACCAAGGGGTTTCACGCATATACTGCGCAAATAAATTTTCTATCCTTTACTGATCAAGATAAATATAGAAAAAGTAGCCAACAAAGAATGAAGTGTCAAGTATGAACTTAGAGCAGACTCTTTCTGCCCCGAGTATTTTTCTGCAGGAAAGTATGTCAGGGATGTGTTCGTGTGCAGAACGCATGACCTGCAGAGAGTGAAAGGGCAATTTTCTATCAAAGAGCTCTTCTATTGAACCTAAAAAGTAATAGGAAACAGGCACCGGTTTGTATTCGAAAGACAGAACAAAATTTCATTACAAAACAAACCGCTCCGGTTGCTGGAGATTAATGGGGTGCTTTTCCCCTGGCTTGCTGTGTCTTGTACAATATATATATCTCTGCATGCTTATTAGGGAGGGATGAGGGACTACATGCACGCAGAGAGTGCATTGCACTGCTTAAACTTGCTCATCACTGCCTTGCTGAACAGAGTTATGACATTATGGTATGTTAGGAGAAAATCTTAAATCCGTGGTCATTTAAGTCACTGTCAAGGTTTTAAAATGTGATTCAGCAAAAGCAGTTAAACAACTTGCCAAAAATGTAAGATAGAACATCCTGTACCATTTCTTTCCATGCTCAAGAGACTCCTGGAAAAGGAAGCTGCTTTCCATCATGAAGCATAAAATAGACACCTTTAAGTGAGTGAAAAATAAGTCATTTTCAATATAATGTGCTCAAAATGATCCCTAGGGAGACAAGGTATTATTTATCCTAATGAGATTTTTAGAGATATGATATTTCTCTTTTAAAACTGTGTTTAAGATATTCTTTATCATCTACATTCCTCATTTATTAGTTCTGCTGCCCCTATTTTTATCAGACTATTTTCTATAGATAGGAGGAATTAAGGCTATTTCCTTCTTATTAAACTTTCTCAATAAAGCTTATGCACAAGGTCAGATTCCAAGGTCAGATGCTCATTTCTCTCTGTTTTTTCCCTTTTCTTCAATGTAGATCCATACAACAGAGATAAGAGCACATTGGTGAGAGGGCTTATGCTTGCCAGGTCCCGTGATCTGCTTTTTTCCAACCATACCGTTGTATAATAGACAAGCCGTAGCTCAAGCTCAAAGCATTCATGGTGAATTTAGGAATAGCAGACCCAAGCTGGTAGCATGCAGCAGAGCAGCATGCAGAGCAGCAGCAGCAGAGCTTATTGGTGGACTAGTTTGCTCATTTTCAGCACTGCCTGTCTCCTATTTGTCTAGACTGTATGAAAGTAAATTTGGTTGTGTTTAAGGATCCCAAATATACTAGAGCTCTCTCATACAGGTTGTTGTATAATCAGTTAAATCCTGTGGCTGACTGTATTTGCAGGTAGCCACTGTATAGTAAACACAGTGAAGTATAAAGAAGCCGCTGAGAAAAAACAAAGAAATAGCATTCTAATTTTTGTCTCTAATAACTTTGTTACTTTCATCTACATCACAAGCAGAAACCTGAAATTTCACAAAAGATTTTCCAAGAAATTTAAAGCAATGTAAAAAAGCATTTGTAAAAGAGTAATAGTTGCTTAGAACTAAAAAAAAATAATGAGATACATTCAGCATTAAAAATATGTTTTTCCAGGTTATCAAAGGTTCTTAAATTTTCATTAAAATATTCTATATTGAAAGCTTAGTATCAGTCAATCATGATTTAATTTTATTGTATTTTCTTATAGATGGTGGCCCATATATACTTCTCAGTGTACCTCATGGATCAAAACTGTTATGACAAACATTCCATAAAAATAGCAATCTTAATTTACTCTAATTATTAAACATTGTACACTAATCTATTAGCATTTTACAGGTAGAACCTCAAAGCATGCATAAGTATCAGTTAACTCTCAAAAACTCCTTTAAATGGGAAATAAAAATTATTGCAATATTTTGTAAGTGACTATATCAGAGTAGAAAGAGGATAGGTGGCTAGACCAGTGTTACAAAGCACTGGAAGCAAGGACATGATGACAGTATAGGGGACAAAAGCCACAATATTCTCTGACCACATGATTTTATTCCCTTCCATGGAGACTGTGTGCTGCTCTGAAATGCACAGGCATCCTCTACAGCTTCCAAAAATGCTTAGTGGCACTCTGATTACAATCAAAAGGTTTTCTTGTTAGCATCCCTGTTGGCAATATTCCCCAGAAAAAGAATGTCACAGATCAAATATTTATCACAGATGTTTAAAGATAATACAAAACTCCTGCTCTTCTTGACAGAACCAATCAGGCTCAGTACGTGATCCTTTGACTCTAAAGACAAAAAGGATTTGGGAGGAATAACTGGATTTTCTGCAGAATCTTCAAGAAATTTGAAATAATCAGTTCATTTTGCCTGTCTTGACCCTGTCTGAATGTGACAGTTCAGAAAGGTTGATGTCCTCAGTGGACACTGAGATTTAAACTGCCTTTGTTTGCTGCATGAATACATCTATTCGTGGTGAAATGACACCATTCTACTTGGCCTGGTTTCCAAACATGTCCCAGCAGCTTCAGCTTTCAGCTGTGTTTAGTAAGGGATATTTTCACAAGGGCAAACAGAAGATAATGTCCAAGACGCAGCACTCAAAGACTCAAGTCTTATGTATGATTCCTTGTTGCAACTCATATGCACCACGGAATAAAAATCCAAAATAAAAGCTTTCCTTGCATAGCTTGGAAGTTACCATTTTTGGAAGTGGAAATATCTCAAAGCTGAATTAGTAGTGCTGTATCAGTTTAAACAGAGGGTTATAGCTTTAGGATTGACAGCTGTTTGAAAATTCCTGTCTGAGAATCCTGTCATCAGCAAACACCCTAAATGTACATAGAGTACTGGCTTTTGGCTACTTACGCTCCTGTCCATCTGTTAAGTTCACATTGTGCCAAGTCATAAGTGAAGATCTCTCCCTCGGGCACAGGAGTTAGGCTGTGATTGGGACAGACAAGCAATAAACATAGCACTGAACATGACATCTCTTTTGAAAGATTTTCCTTTGTGTCAGGGCTTAGTATACATACATTTATTAAATCGATTATATAATGATTGTACCATACCTATTGACAAACTGGCACACACTTT
The DNA here is from genome assembly GCF_965638725.1 of Aptenodytes patagonicus. NCBI lineage: Eukaryota > Metazoa > Chordata > Aves > Sphenisciformes > Spheniscidae > Aptenodytes > Aptenodytes patagonicus. The sequence goes on along the minus strand of NC_134955.1, from coordinate 40,020,436 downwards.
TCCAGTGACAATATTGGGCTTGTGTTACTGAGGGTCCAGCTAATTGTGAGAATTCAAACAACAGCTGGCTACTTATGAAACTTTTTATGAATCCCAACAAAAATCACAATTTAAGCATATGCTATTATTATTAATCCAAGAATTTTTGTCTTTGTATGTCTCATGGCATTCCTTTTTCACAAGAGATAGATGTTAAGCATTTACATCACCCTGTAAACAATTAGAAAAAATGTCACACAACATAAGCTCCTAACTAAACACCATGAATAATTATGTGTTAAAAGGAGAAAACTGAGTAGAACCAGTTTTTTTAATTGTTTTAATCAAAAGTTTTTAGTAAATACTTGTAAATCATGAATGTGGTTAACACAAAAGTGGTAAAATATACGGTAAAGTTCATGAAAAATTCTGTAACCAAAGAAAAGGTAATAAATTTGTAAAAAATGTTGTCTATGTTGGACAGTGCTGAATGCATGAATAAAATAAGCATCTTTAAATATATAAAGTTGTATGTATGGAAATCCTTCTATAAAAATGTGACAAATTGTGTCATATTTTTATAAAAGAACTTGTGAGTAGTGCCATGGTGTCTGACTGGCATATCATAATTTTTTATGAAAGTCTAATCAATAAATATGTAATAAAGGAGGAAACAACTCCAAATAACAAGGAAAAGTTAGAGGATAATTTCACAGGCAAAAAAGCACTGTCCTTAAACAAGGACTTGAAATTCCTAAAGTCAAATTTAACTTAAATACTATAGACAAATGACACAGAATAATCAGGGGTGACTTTACAAGGATTATTCTAGAGTTACTATGTAGAAAAACTTAAAACAAAATCCTTTGTTTCAGTAGCACTCCTGATAGCACACAGAAGCTACTAGTCTGCTCATCACCATCCTGGTTGTATATAGCCTCAACAGTCCAATTCAATGTTTACAGCTCCCTATTTTTCATCATATTTTTGTTTGGTTGCAAGGTTTTTGTACTGAGAAGTGAAGCATTTACAATTGTTTAAGTCTTCGTCCACATTTTGAATCAAACTAAACCCACATTTTAATGGAGTACCTTCTTCTTACAAATCTTCATTTTTCTGCCTGTTGGGTTGCAGTGTCTCTCAGAAACACCAAAATAAATTGATAACAACAAGAAATGCTTTTATTCCTCTTACCTGAAATAGTGAAGATACACCAAAGCTGTGCTTATCCCAGGGATAAAGAGCCAGCATTCCGGAAAAGCTTTTGAAAACATTGATTATCTCATTGTTTATCAGGCACTGTTAAATTTAAAACAGATCTATCAGAAATATTTTCCTTTCAAAAACGGGTGACAGATTTTTTTTTTCCTGGAACCTAGAGGGGACTGTGTCAAACTGTTGCAACAAAGAAAGTGATGGAAAGATTGCTGGAATAGGGTCGAACCTGAAAAAACCCCTTTGTGCAGGGAAACAGCAGACAAACAAAAGATATTTGCAACGTACCAAATTTGCTCTACTGTATAACATTTTCTTTACTGCTTATCTTTCAGCAAAATTGAGCTCTACATTCGAAGCCCTTTTTTGGGGTTATTGGTTGCTGGTGGATCTACCTCAAGACTGGCTATCCTACTGCTGCCCAAAAACAAAATCCGACTTACAGAGTGCATTACTGCTTCTGAAAATCTTTTGTGGGAGGATGTATTTCAGCTAGCTTTAGCCATCTAAAAAATAGCTACCTACTGAAATTTTGTTTGCACTGTTTATGACCAGTTGCAAGAACTGAGAACCTGTACAGGGCAATTCATCCAAAGATAAAAGGGGTGACAAAGCCTCTTTACTGGAGCTTATTTGTCTCACTTGACTGTGAAAGAGACTGAGAGGCCCTTTGTACACTATGCACCTACATTTCAGGTGCATTAATTCAGGGGGCTGAATTCTGTTGTAAGTCACTTGGGTAGTTAGTTTCCCCTGAAAGCCAGTGGAATATCAGTGCATAAATCACCCAGGAGCCTTTGAAATTGTTTTTTTCACTGTTGAATCCTGATTATTGTCAGCTGCAATACCCTGTGTGTCCAAAAATACCCTTCTCCCCCACCAAGATGTTTTAAACTCTTGCATAGCTTTTATAAGAAAAGAAGATATCCAGTAATGCTCTCTAGATGATATCTTTACCTTTCCTAATCATTCTAACACAGCCTGCTGTTCAGACTTGTCTTACATAATGTTGATCGATGAACACCACCACATTTAGGGAAAAAAACCACAGCATTTATCTCCTGAATGATCTTCCATACATGAGGAGACACTTTTCTTTTTGCACTGGTCAAGTTTCAATTCCTTGCCATCTGTGACATTGCTTGTTCTTTTTTTCTCTTTTTCTGCAGTTTACTTTCCATTTTGCACCTCACGGGCACATTGAGTTTGCAATGTAGAGCGACCATAAAGATTTAATGGCAAAGAAAACTTGGAGGCTTTCAGGGTCTTTTTGCTCAATTCTCAGTCCTGGTGAAGTCTGACAGCTTTAATTTGAGTAAAATACTTTGTGTTATTAGGCTACCTGTTGCACTAGGAACTTTGAGTGTAATTCCTGCTTGTATTTGTTATTGTGTCAATGACAGAAACTAATGTTGTAATGATTATTACTTGTTTATAAAAGAAAGTCAAAATTGCTTCAGACACTCTGTTCATAATCTGAAGTTTCATTTGAGTGCTCCCATTCTCAAGAACTGACTTCTGCTTCATGTAAGCTTTCTGATGCGGAATGAGCTGAAAGCAAGATCACCAGACCTGACATAATAACATAAATGGACCTGGAACCTTTTACAAATATTGCCGATTTTTTTTTTATCATTTTTGAGAAGGGCTGCAATTGAACCATGCTGGAAAGAAGAAAAGGTCATTGGCTGGCTTGGTGAATTACAGTACCTTGTCACCAGAGATTTTCTTTCCAGAATAATAAAATGAAAATAAAGCTAAACTCAACTGCTTATCTATGGATACGATGTACGATTCAGATATCAGTCTATACATAGACTTTTACTGTTGTGGCCCTCCAAATCCTCAGATCAGCTACTGAATGGGTGTATTTATCAACACATTCTCAATACTCTAACATGGAACAAAAACTACTGCAAAGAGAAATAAAGAAAAGTTCAAGTGTTCTTAATTCCTGAAAAGAAATGCCACCTATCAATTCTTTCCAACTTGGTTGCAATTATAAACTTTAAAAAAGAAGTAGCTAAATCTATCACAAATTTTAAAGAAGAAAAGAACGGGAAATATCTCGAGTGATACATAAAAAACCCAAGAAATAAGCATGGGAGCCTTCTTTACTAAAGTAGATCATACATTAAGTAGTATTATCTAGATATCCATAAAATATGCATGATGAAAAGAGTGAAAATGTGATTACGGAAAGGAAAAAGTTTTGGACGAAGAAGAATGGTTGACTATAATAACTGATTATTTTAAGGAACTGAAATATGAAGCATGTTCCATAAAATGCTGATCAGTACAGTGACTCTTTTGTAGTGGTTACCCTATCAGTTAGATGAAGAGTCTGGGCAGATTTACACGAAGTACTTCATACAGAAGGACAGACAATATTGTCCAATAAGCAATAAAGTTAAACCCATGCAAAATATGCATACAGAAAAGAAAACCGTAACAGATCATTCAAAACAGATGCTTCCACAACTGCTTGAGCAGTTACGCATTCACTTGCTTCCTTTGTGTTTAAAATAAGCTGCAAAAAGACTGAAGTAGAAACAAAATAGCAAAATAAAATAACTAATAAATTTTTGCATGCAAATAGCCTTTCCTCCTGTAGTCATCTATACCTTTTCTCTCTCATTCTCAGGAGCATTGGAAAATACATGAGCACTTCAGAGCCAATTTTTTTTATTGTTACAAATTGGAAAAAGTCCAGTGCAGGGCAGCTTCACTAACTGCAGTGGAGTTTCAGCCATTTATAAGAGCAGATAATTTGCTCATTTACAAGAGAGTGTTTGGCTTAATGACCCTAGCCCATGACAACTTCCTACAGTCTTGCTAAAAAAATCTCTCACTTCTGCTAGCTTTGTCTGTGTTTGTGTGTGGGTTGGTTTGGGTTTTTTTAATTTATTACAATATAGGAAAGCTTCATTCAATTCAACAGAGTTTTCTGTATTTACTCCAGCAGAATATTTATCTGACAGCCTTTACTCGTAGCTACTCTAGCCAGTGATAGAATTAAGAATAGGCAAGAGGACAAAAAGTAGTTAATTCCATGCTTCAGTCTGATGATAAATGAATTTAGAAATAAGAAGGCAAATTATTTTTCTACTGCAAAATTTCTTAACACTAAGTAACCACTTTAGTAAATATCAGAATATTCTTTAAAAAAATCCCTTAATAAAATAAGTAAGAAATTAAATAATATTTAAATAAATTAAATAATCATTAAATAAATAAGAAAATAAATAATAAATAAGAAATTAAACAGGAAATTGATGAAACTGCTGGACTTTTGAACCTGGAGTAAGCAGTTCATATGTACATAGAGAAAAAAATGATTTAAGAAATTTGTTTCTCTTACTGTAATATTTCTTCTTTGTCATAATAAATAAATATTTCAAGGCCAATGAGAATAAAAAAGTCCAGATAACTATTTGGGTGTCCACTGTAAAAACAATAATCTTGATGAATACATTTCTCGATAAGGAGATTAAAATACATTCTTTCACAGGAATTTCTTGTAATTTAAAATTAATTAACTAGTGTCAGTTATAAGCGTCTTCTAAAAATTAAAATGTGTCTGTCTTGCACTTCCTTTTTTAATATTTTTATAAAACAGAACATTAGATGTTTTTCATTTTAATCTTGTCAGTTCTAGTGAAATACCCCTGATAACACCCTGTTTTGCATTTCAAATACTGTGTGCTCATTAAAATGCAAATCAAGGGTCCAATCAGAATATGATGGCAATCAAATTGCAATATTCAATGAAGAGGTTTCCAGGCTGACTTCATTAGTAAACATCATGAATTTCAGGTTCTTACTGGTCTTCTATTTGTTTGTATAACTGTAAAGGCTCAATTATGAAGCCTTGAGACAGTCTAAAAATAACATAAGACTAATTAAAAGTTTCAATTAGATTTGTGTAAGCTTTTTTTTTTTTTTAAATCCTGCTTTTCTATTCAACTATTACAAATGAGCTCTTGGAGAGGAGTTTAGAAAATAGGAAGTATGATGTTATATTTCTTATTATGCATGCAGCTAGAAAGTATATTCTAAAAGTTTCCATAGAATTTTAAAACTTACTGTGGCTATAATGTGCACTGTTTTTATGTATTCAATATTTTGTGTTATTTTGTATACTTTTACTCTGTTAATTTATACAGTTTATCAGCTACAGCTTTCTGGTTTCATAACAATTAAACTATCAAGTATTTTTTTATTCCAAAGCAAAGAATAAAAAAAAAGAAAATCCTGAAAATATGTATCTTAAAAAATTGTGTTCAGATAATTAAAACTTGTAAAAATAGATTATTCCTGTAAATTCAAGAAATTTCTTAAACTACCTTCATCTGATTTTTTTTTTTTAAGTCATTATTCCCTGTCCAAAAAAACCTATTAGTCAGAAATTTCTAACATCTGCTTAGCCTGGAAGTAGGCTAACAGTAAATTACCAAATTGATGTCAAGTATGTTTCCAAAGATTCTGAAGATAGATATCTGACTTTATTGTAGACTTATCCATCAGAGTTTGCAGCTTCAACATGCTGGTAACTTAAAGAGAATCTAGATAAGGTGCCAGTTATTTGAAGAACACCTCCTTGTTGAAGGCAAAAGTTAAGGTAACTCAGAAAGCAAATCTTTTATAATATTCTACATAAAGGTGACTGAAACACAATAGGCAGGGACTATGTTTCTTTCTAGAAATTCATGGCTAGGTTGCACCCCATTTTAGAATGAGCAGCTTTGTGGAATGGAGCAGGATGAAGTAGTATACTAAAAATAAATAGTATTTTTGAGATAAATTATTACATAGGGATTCCAGTATTGTGATTTTTGCTGGGAATTCCTTTTCTTAATCTGGAAGCATGAGAGAAACTAAAAGTAAAATAAAATTAAATAAAGTATTAAATTATCAAAATAATGGCAAGTAACAACCCTATACCAATTTTTAATTCTATTTGTTTGTACAACTATAAAGGCTCAATTATGAAGCCTTGAGACAGTCTAAAAATAACATAAGACTAATTAATAGTTTCAATTGGAGTTGTGTAAGCCTTTTTTTTTTTTCCCCAGCAGAAGAAAATTTCAAATTTGTGTTTTTACTCGAGCAGATCTTTTAAATACTAATTTGAATATTTTTTATATTCTAATATACTTTGGGTTTGCATAGTAATATGTAAAAAATAATATCAGGTTTTCTGTGACAAAAAAAAAAACGAACCTTTTTATTTACCTACTTAGAACTATTACACAAAAAAGTCTACTTAAGGTTTTTCAAAAACATGTGTTAGTGAATCAGATGCCCAAAAAAAGCTTTTAAAACACAACAGGACCATTTGTGTTGGTTGTTATTATGTATCTGTATTCATCACATAATTGATTTTCCCTTTTTTTTCAGAAGTGAAAAGAAAAAAGACTCAGAGAACAGTCCATGAAAGACAAATAATAACAGAATAATATAAGAAAAAGTAAAAAAAAAAATTCAGTAAAAACTGACCTTGGGAAAAAAATTATTAAAAGGTTGTTGGACTAAAAGCACCTTAAAAAATTAAAAATCATAAAAAAAGAGGAAAAACTTGTACAAAGACAGTAGCAAAAGTACATTTTCAATACCCTACTACCTGAAATTTTGATTACTCATCAAAACTCATTAAACACCTATGACTTGAGAGCGAGTGATTAACATCAGTGGTCTTCAAAACCAGCCATTTTTGTTTGACATAAAATAATGGTTATAGGCCAGGCAATACAGCTTCTCGCAAAACTGTGCTTAGCAGTGGAATTCAAGAAAACAAAAGTAAGGTCAAGAGACAACTGAAAAATCAACTGAGGAAGAACATTGTCAAAACTCAGACATCATAGGTCCTAGGAAAACTAAGTCTGTGATAAGACTAGGATGTTATCCTCATAATTATCCCCTTATCATCAGCATGTTATCAGCAGTTATCACCTTATCATCAGCATAAGCCAAGTAGGAGAAAAAGGGTACTCTGATTGTCATTCACCTATTGTGTTGTCATTACCTATCAAAATGTCAATGGCCCAACATGAAAATACAGAGAGTTTGAAACAAATGTTATTATCTATATAACTATGAATCCTTTCTGCTCAAGGAAGATAAAGCCAACATGTTTGTCACACGTTTTTCTTTACTGAAACTGCAGCTTGAAACATATTGGACTGTTTGAGAATGTAGATGAATCAGTTGCAGGTTTTGGTTTGTCTGAGATTTCGAGACATGTTTACAACATAAACAGAGACACAGGCATGCAAATCTGCATCTCTCCTAGGACTTCCTTCTTAGGTGATAGCATAAGATACAAGTGCAGAAAAACAACGTGTCCTGGTGTATTGAAGAAGCTAGGCGTATCGGTATCCTAGACCAACCTTGCAGACAAACCATAAATGCCAGACACCTGCCTGTTCAAAGCCAGATGAAATATAAAATATTTCTAAGAGTCTGATCCAGGTCAAGTCTATTCACAATCAGTTCTGAGATCCTTCTCTAAGAAGACTGTGAGTCTCTAGCAGGTTTAACAGCTGATCTGTGTCAGCCCAAACAATCTCTCTACCACTCTTTCCCCTTCAAACCAACAGCAAAGTTTCTGAACTCTACGGGGTCAAAGAACATAGAGTACTGACATCATGATCATCACAACATGTTTGCTAGTGCACTGCTAGTGCTTCTAAAAAAGGAAGCATCTCTTGAGGCAACCTAGCCTCCTCATAAGAAAGGTAAATTGTCTGGAACTGGACATCTCGAAAATGTATATTTTAATATTTGTTTGCTTTTTTTTTTCCGAAACAACAGTTTGCAAGGAGGAAGCTATGGTTGGAAGTCCTGAAAGGCACAATAATGCTAGAAAGAAAATGGCACCAGTGGGTAAGTAAAAGCCTCAAGTCAGATCATAGACAAAGAGCTGGCAATAACACCTGACTCAGCTGGTCAAGTTCAAATATCAAACGTATAGAGTGCTTAAAATTGATTAAAAACAATTTTCAAACATCAGTCAGGTCAAAGTCCATTAAAGTAACACTGTTCAAAGATCAGAAAGCATATGTAGTTCCAAGTGATTCCTATTTAATTTCTTACCAACAAAAAAATTATAGGCACCCTTAGAATAACATACATCAAAGCATGTTAAAATAGACTGAGAGCTTCCTGCTTCTTCTTTTGTGAGGGACAAAAACATTCATTATTAAAAAAAAAGAGATATTGTTGTTAAAAAATTATTAGAGTTGTCAAAAGAAGCTCTAGTGTCTCATTTCGTATCTGATTTTATGCCCCACACAGAAAGAATAATAATATTTGTGTTTACAATAGAATTCTAACTAAAATCACCACCCTTTGCCTCCCAGCAAGCTGATGAAAACAAGCCTATTTATCTAATATAAAAGAGAAATATACATCTTTTCTCTGGGTAGATACTGAAAAAATCTTAGCCCTTCACTTTTTCACATACCTAGGTACAAAATCATTCAGGAGATGAGATGTTATCATCAAAATTTCACAAAATTACACATATAATCAGAAATTTTGAAAAAAATGAAAGGAATAAACACCAAAAATATTAAAAGAGAGAAATGATATCCCATATAACTGCCTGTAGAATCACTTCCATGAAATCACAGACAGTAAGGCTAGAAGGAACTTTATCTACTTCTCTCTCAAAGCTGTATCTAAATTATTCCCTAAAGGTATTTGTCAAAACTTTTCTTAAAAGCATTCAGATAGAAATCTTTTGAATAGAAGTTTCAGAACCTCTCTATAAAATGTTTTCCAAAGCTTGACTTTGGTTATTTGCTTCGTTAGTCTTTACTGCTGCTTCTAGGCAAAAACTTACAAGAGAGCCATCAGTTCGGCAGATAACAAAAACAGAGTTCCAGACTCATTTATTACCTGAGATATATCCTCTCTCAGAAAAGCTGGGGTTCAAGTGATCTGTGAATTCACCCCACTGTCATCAAAGACTCATAGTAGTTCGTCAGGAGGCAGGACACCACAGAGAACAGAAGCCTTTCGGACTGAGAAGGCAATGGAAACACCTAAGAACTCCTTGACCTCCAATCAAGGGTTAATGCTACAAGTGCTTGGGCACTATGGTCCCCCTGAGTATTTACCAAGCTGTTTTCAGAACTTCAAAACTTGTACCAACTTCAGTGGCTGTTATTTATAAGTGTATACTCTGGAGCTTAGATAGCACAATAGAATCCAACTTCGGAGATAAGGATTGTAGAGATGTGGCTGTTGTCCAGCTCATGGGACCAGAAGCCACACAAACTTGTGACAGCAGCTTCCTCAATTTATCAAGACAGAAAGATAACTCATTCCCTGCTTTACTTCTAGGAATTTCCACAATCCCAGTCCCAGAGTAACTTCTTGGGATTATTTTGGCTTTTGCCAGGCAGTATGAATGAATGAAAAATTCCTTAGACAGAACATGTTTTAATGAAAAAATGTAATATACTAGCTCACTAATCTTAGACTTGAAATCTAAAAGCAGTAATCAAAAATAATTTAAAACTACCTTTGTAAGTAAAACTGGGACAATTCCGCAGGGATCTGCAACTCATAGGAGCCTGTCTTACATGACACCATAACTTACAAATTTGGAAAGCATTTTTTTCTTTTTTTTGTCAAAACAAAAGTGGATTTTTTTTCACACAGTAATATGATATTGTTATATAAATGCTATCTCACTGAAGAGTCTGATTCCTCCCAGATGAAGCATGTATTTTGGATTAAGCAGAAATTTTAATTGGTGTTATCTGTGGTACAACCAGCATACTGCAACAGGTATGGTGTCTGGAGAGAAATACCCATTTCAAAGTGAGAGGAACTACCCTTATTTCTCTCCTTTGACTGTAGAGTGAGCCTGGGGTGACTAGCTTAGACTTGGACAGCAAATATTGAGGTGCATAGGCCTGTGCTGGTGAACACCATCTTTACTGTTCATAAGTCTTCACTCTCTGCAGTTTCATAAAAGGGCAACAGTTCTACATTTGGTGTCATGTAAATTCAGCCATGTTTTCTAGCAGAATGAAACAGTACACCATTTTACCCCTTTGCAGTTGGAAAAGGACCTCTTGTAAAGTAACTAGTCCAATGACACTTCACTGAAAACTGTCAGGTCTGGGAAAAGTCTCCGTTTTAGCAGTTCAGTCTGTTGTGGGAGTACAGGCAAACATGACATAAGGCAAGGGCAGACTGCAAGGGTGAGTCTGCAGAATCCACATGTATGTCATCCTCACTTTCTCCTGGCACCTTAAATAGACACTGTGTAAATTAGATTATCATCTGTAAATTACGGTTATCATTCCTATTAATTTAGCATTATCCCTTATTGTTACTCTATCATCTCCAGATTAGGAACAGGATTCAACTTTCTCTCTTTACAGGATCCTTCTGCATTTCTTTCCAACAAACTGATGTTGAATACTCTGTCCTTTTGTGAGTCCTTCAGGTGCAACACAGACTGCTCTCACAGTATACGCTCTCCCTTGTAAGCTGAGTTTCATGCTAATATCTGATTCAGAGGAAAAATCCTATTGTGGAAAGAGACATTTTAGCAAATATAAAGCAGTTTTTTGATAGTTGCCCCTAATAGTTCTTTCTGTCTGTTGAAATGGATACTGGGGCACAAAATGTTGGAGGAATCCTGTCTTGAGTTAACATATAATAAGAGAAAATACTCTGTATACAATGTGTAATATATGACACCATTCACTGAAATAATAATACGTTATTCATCAAGTGTCTATAAGTGCACTCTAAAATAAATTGTTGAATTCCTTTTCACTCTGATTTGTTTTAATTAAACCTATAATCTACATGTTTCTCAGTTTTAAGTAGTTTCATTCTTTCATTTAAAAATTATTACAGCAAGCCACTAAATTTTAATCACACAAAGGCTTTTCTTGTGGGATTTAAAATAAAATTCTTTGTCTTTTTAATTCTACGTATTTTATGAAGCATGGGGATGTCTGTGTAATGGACTTATCAAAGTTGTCATTATTCTTCATACTGAGATTTGGATTTTGTGTTTCTGTTGCTCATCATTCATTAATGATACAAACAGGCTTGTCTTTTGACTGTAGAATTCCCTTTTTATAGCTTATAATTTATGATGAACATGGCCTTGTGTGATAAAGACCCAACAGAGTCATCATTATTCTACATTTATCTTCATTGAACTGTTTCATCTGTTAAAATGTTTAAACTCTTTTTCTATCCGTCTATAGTCTTATTATACATCATCTCCTCTTTTCTGGCAGACTTAATCTCTACCTTAGTCTTTTTGGAACCTCCCAAAAAGAATAAAAAACAGCTGTTCAAACACTCAGAAGTTTTAAATCAAAAGTCATACTATTTGTTCTTTCCTTTTGCAAGAGGGTTTAAATGAATGTTATTTAGCCCATAATACATTAATCTTTAAACTCTGCATTAATCTTTAAACTCTGTGCTTCTTCTGCATTACTAACCTATGCCAGCTCTCTTTCCGATGGCTGGTGGTACTACCCCATCATACAGAATGTTCTGAAACAAACCACTGTGTCCTTCCTTTTATTTCTACATTCACCATCCATCATGCAATGTTCCACACACTCAACTTTTTGACTCTCTTTAACTCATTGGGTTGAAAGATAAACAATTACTTTTATAAAGACTCATTATCATTTATCTGCCTTGATTTAACTCTCATTCTAGTCTACTTATTATGGAGGGATGAGAGTACATTCACTCAGGGAAAAAAGGAAAAAAAAAAAAAAAAGGACCAGCCAAACTGAAAAACAGACAGAAACATCTCGTTATGTTCATGAAGGTCAAGGTAAGTAATGTTTCCTCTTTATCCATATCAATCTATGCAGGCAACTTTCCTGAAATCCCTTATGACGTTTCAACACTTCTGGTAAAATCTGCCAGTATATAGAAATCACATGATTTTGGGGACTTCCCTAAATATAAAGCAAGGATTTTAAATATTGAATCACTATGATGTGTCAAAAGGAAAGTTAATGAAATAATTGGCCTTATTTCTATTCCAAGTAAGCTGACTTTAAAGAGAAAGTTGCCCTTTTATTTTATGTAAATTGCCCAGAAGAGTAACACTGCCTTTTTATTTCTTATATATTTATTTCCTAAAATAAACTTAGGAAAAGAAAAGAAAAAAAAAAAAAAAAGAAGAAAGTAAGGTTCAAAAAACAGAGAGAGAATTTTTTTTAGGGATGGTGAGTTGACCCTGGCTGACAGTCAAACACTGACACAGCTACTCGCCACTCCCCTCTCCTGTGAAGTGGGGAGAAAACAGGAGGAAAGTGAGAAAACTTGTGGATGGAGATAATGACAGTTGGACAGGGAAAGCAAGATCTGTGCATACTAAGTGGTAGATGAAATTCAATGCTTCTGATAGAAAAGAAAATACAAACTGGAAAGAAAAATGTTATGTACATTTCTTGTTCTAGAACTACGTGAGCAACTGAAACTCATCATTATGGTTAGTTCTGTGAAAGTATTTGTTCATCATATTACAACCATATTACAAAAGGTAGTTGTATATATGTTTTTTCAGATACATGTCTTTGGATACCAACATGTCTTCAGTGGGCAGGTTCATGCTCAGACATCAGTATGATCATCAATGTTCAGTCTTAGTCTGCTGCATTCTGTTTTATAAAGATTTACAGTGAAGTCATGAGACTGAAATATTACAAACAATTTTTATTTGTGCTCCCACCTAAAAAGGCCTCATGTTCCATGTAGTGATTGCCAGTTGGGTAGACAGGCAGCAAAACATGGATTTTCAACACTCTGCTCACTCAAGCCTCCCACAGCAGATCACTCTTCAACAAGTAACATACACAGACTTTGGAAATTATACAGCTTTTGCAACCTGACATCAATGCAGGTAGCGTTTCCCTTTAGTCTTTTTACAAAGTCTGTTGATGAACTTGGTCAAATGTCAGTTATGAGTCAGCTGGCATGCAAGTTCTAACCATTCCTGGGTTTTCTAGCAGATGTCCATGATGAGCAATTTCTTTAATGAAATGTCATTTGGGGATTACCGGAAATACTTTCCTTAAACTGATGAGATTGAAATCTCAAAGTTTGTTATTGACTTTCTGCCCCATTTCCTGCATACTACAATTTCTGAACCTGATGTTGTTTGCACAGAGCCTCTCCTGAATGATTTGCTACACAGTTATTGTCCTCAGATAATCAAGTTTCTTCGCTAGTTACTTATTTTTTAATAAGGTTTTGCTATATTTTAATTTATAACATTAGCTTAAAAGGAGCAGTAGTGGTTATATTCTGCATTTCTTTAAATGGTCAGTTCCTTTTTGAGTGCCTGTAAAGTATGAACTAGAATGCTAGGATGCAATTGCTTGTCTATCACAAATGTCCAACTTTAGTTTTCATTATCTGTGCTTCGTATTCAAATTTCCATTTCCCATTTTCAAAGAGATATGAGAATGGTAATGTTTTCACCTAACTTTTAAGTGCTAGAAAGTTTTCAAAGTTTCACTTTAGGATATAAAATGCCTTCTTTACATATTCCCCTTGGTACCTGGGATTAATGCTGAGAATACAAACCCCATCTCAATCCCTTTGTCACAAGTTTGATAGTTTGGAAGGAACTGCAGCCTTGGGAGCTTCGTTTATTTTCCTTTAAAATTTTGAATGAGTAGGGACATGTATAGTTTTTACAACTAAAGGTAATTTATGTTTTCACAGATTAACAGATTATTCTAAAGATTACATGATATGTAATAATGGTTTATTGAGACATATTTTCCTGTTTGTCCTCCATAACAGTATGGGGATACTGAAACCTGTCCTCTATTCCTATCAATTGTTATTAAAAAATACTGAGATTAAATCATAAAAATGTTGATAAAATTTCATTTTTATTCATGTCTAGTTGGTTTGGACTCTCCACTGGCATACTATCACTTACTGAAATGAGCCAGATATTCAGGTGGTGCAACTATTAATGTCATCTGAAAATTTGGGCAATTGCTTTTGTTTTTCAGTAGAGCTGATTTATAGATACATAATTTTAGATTTAAAGAAAAAGTTAATAGGAAATCCAGACCCCCTAATACCTATATCCAAATACAGATGTTGAAATTTCATTGTTTGCTTAATAAAGAATGACCCACTCCCGGAGACCTATCTGTTGACTAATTACTTATAAAAATCCAGGCTGGTTTTAGTCAACAGAAATGCCAAAAGAACAGATTATTTCTGCCAGGGCTGCCAGTGAGAGAAAATAATTTTAACCTTCATTCAGGAATCAAATGCTTATTGACTAATACTGAAGCTATTGTAACCTTGAAGACTGAATGAGACATCTTGCTGAACACAACTGCAATTTTTCTGATGAGAAAAACATTTTCCAAAGGCATTTTTGACAAAGTTTCGTAACGCAAGTTAGTTGTAATACCTAAAGTCCAGAAACTCAGATTACTTGGCTGTGAAAAGTATAGACAGAGAGTAAGAAAACGTAATATAGTATGAGAATTTGAAATGGATGGAATGTAACTGAACGTGAGTAGGAGAAACAAAGCACTGTGATGACAGCATATGCACTGAGTTTGGAAAGGCGTTCATGTTAATATCATTATTGAGAAAGTAAAGGAGATCCAACAAGTTGTTCAAACATTAGCAGGTAGTTCTCTTCACTGCTTCTGCCGCCTGCTACCAAAGACCTCCTAAATAAAAGGAAATTTTGTGAAAGTATGAAAGACGTTTTGTGGAAGCTGATATAAAATATTATTTTGGCAGCATTTCCCTCTTCAGTGGATGTAAAAGTACTTCCTGGTCTTTTTAACTAATCTGTGTCTTCCAACAGTGTCAATTCTGTATTCTGGATGGAAGGTGTGGCCAGGTTTCCTGATCCCCCAGACTGTGTGCTGAAGTGTTCCTATAGCTGAGCTCTACCAGAGCTGAGAGGGGAGGGAACCCTAAAAGTAGTTCATGAAAATCACACTATGATCTTTCTTTTTCATAATTAAATTTTATTTGCATAGCTATGTACCTAGGCATCTTGGACCCTTGGTCAATTAGGAGTTTGAAGTTTATCAGTAACTAATTCCTCCATGAAAACAGGGAGGAGGAGTTAAATATCGCAGCTTTATTTAAAAAAGTACAAGATACTAGTTGGAAGAACCATATTCAAATAACAGCTCATTTCCAGGAGCCTGAGTAATAAATTACAGTAATTATAAATTGCTAATTTATGAATACACATTTCATCTATCTGATATTGCTGAAATCTGATGAGGTGGTTTGGCTGTTGTTCAAATCATTGATTATAACTTACTTAGAAGAGATTTTGAGAGGGAAAGAGATGATGTGCAGAGGGAAAACCCCATAATCCAAAAGTTTCTATGGCTAATAGGCCTAAAGACATACACTGACTAATCCAAATATTTCCCCTGGCTGTCTACATTGAGCAACCTTAATTACTCCTAAGTCACTGACTTCAAGTGTCTCCGGCATCACATTCAAGTGAATCAAAGACGCTCAGTAGAATCAAGTATAAAATGAAGTAGTATTGTCTTCTTATGACCATATTGTACCAGAAGATAGGACACGCTAGACATTTCAAAGATTTTAAAGGTTATGGGTCATGTCAACTGGAAGAAAAAATTAAATATTAATGACAAGCAGTAACTTTTTAGTGTTGCACCCCAAAACCATGATATCCTCCCCCACACAAAAGGAAGATTACATTTGTAAAGTATTGCTACTCAATTCCTGAGAAAGAGATTATCATGAAGAACAAAAATTTGACAATATTTAAAATAAATATTAATTACAAGGAAAAGACTGGGTTATCACATATATACCCTTATTATTATTACAAGCAACCCTGCTAACTCCCATAAATTTACCAAGTTCTGTCACAGAACTAGTGGGGCATATTTTTGTATTTTGAGGTCATTCAAGAACCTCACCTCCTGATGGCAAGAAAGCCTCTTCTATTTTTGAGTCTATATACGCTCATCACCTAGTCATTCTTACTTTAAGATCTTCAGTTAACTTCAACAGTTTTAACCCTGTTAGTTTCCTTGTATGTTTATAGACAAAATCCTTTCTCTAGTTGGGTTCATTTTGTTAAGATAAATAATTCAAGGCAATTTAGATATCTTATTTCACAGGCTCTTTAATTTACATTTCATCCTACAGATTTTCTTTGAAACTTTTTGTTTGTGTCCATTTTTCTTGACCACTGAAGTTTAAAATTATAAATTATATTCTTGATGAAGTCTTATAAGGGTTTCTATCTTGACTGTTAAATTTCATTGCTTTTTTTTCATGGCCACATTGCCATTAGTAGAGAAAGAGATTCCACATGGGAATTTCACCTCCTCTGTTATTTCAAATAATGAACTTCCACTTTCTAAAAGAAATCTTTATTATTAATCTCTAACTGTCTGACTCCACACTTCATCCTGTAAAACTTCACTGTTTCTATATATCTGTCATTATTTTCTCTTTCATGATACTTTGATTATCCTTTGCATATACAATGATTCCCATCTCTCTGTCATCAGAAAATTTAATGACAACAGCACTACTTTTTCATGCCAAGGTCATATTTTACAATGTTAAATAAAAGCAATCTGTAGACTTGAGATTCTCCACTTATAATTTTTCTCTAGCCTTTTACCTCTTTTTTAGTATAACATTTGCCATTCCATAGTCACTTGGTTTAGAGACTTATTAAAAATATGTATCATTAAGATTTATAGTTCTATGAATTATTTCTTTTTTCTTTTTTTTTTTTAAGTTTAGTTTTTTCAGTTTAGCTTAGTTTAGAAGACTAAACAATGTCTACTTGATAATAAAAGGCTCTTCAGGATGTCTGACAAATATATAAAAAAATGAAGAAACTCGAAGTTGAGACTAGACAAATTCAGATTAGAAATAAATTGTGCAAATCATAAGAGTAAGCTAAATAAAGCATTTGGGCAATATAACAAGTCTGAGAAGGATAACATAGTTTTTAGAACAAAAAAGTACATTTTACACTTATATTATGAGCATATACCTGTGTGTGTGTATATATATGCTTTCACTCAAACATGAATTAACTCAGCGAACGTCTGTCACCAGGGTAGTACATAAGATGGGATAAAATGATGAGGAATGTCCCATCAGACTTTATAATCTGTGAATCTATAAAAATTAAACTATTATATTAGTTTACATTACTTATATGAAAATTAACTATTATACTGGAAATAAGACTGAATTAAATATGAATAACAAAGAATAAAAAGAGTAAAAGAAGACTCAGAATATAATATCAAATAAAAAGTTTTGGCTACTCTCACCAGCTAATTGATGCATAAGGGATTATGTAGCTCTGGAGATTTCAAATCAAGAAATTCACAGATTGTTTTTCATGTGTCTTCTTTATACTTATGCACTTTAGAAAAACAAAAATCATTAGAGATATACCACTTCGAGTTGGCACAGCTACAAGATACTAAACCATAAAAAGCGTTAGTAGAGACCATCTTCTAATGATGGGAGCAGGAAGGAAAATAGTTGAAAAAACAAGTACCTTGTAAAATTATAAGTTAAAATATTTACTAGATGTCCTGGTTTCGGCAGGGATAGAGTCGGCTCAGTTGCCGACTGAGGTTAAACCAACACACTAGAGAAATGCAATTCATTTTTCCTTTCCTTGAATATTTTTAAGAGCAAAATTCTGCTCAAGAAATTTGCTAGAGTTATAAATTATAAGGGAATTGGTTTAAATTTCAACAGTGCAACAAGAGTCAAGAAAGTAGAATGCATTTTTCTTTAACAAGCTAGTATTTGTATATACCATTTATGTTGAGAAACATAACCAAAAGAAAACCACTTACAAAAGAATAGCAGTGCATTGGGGATCTAACTGCAAAATAAGAAAGCATGTGCATGGATGCAAGCAATTCACCATAGTAATGGATAGTTATTTTATTGATTCTATTCTGTTAACATAGCCTGGTGCTAAAATACAGCCATGGTTTTCAACAGTCCTTTACATTTGCCATATTTACCTATTTCAAATCAAGCTAAATTATTCTGAAACGGGATATGTAAGGTGAGATTGATTAGATTAAAGAAGATATCTGTAGTATAGACAGTCGCACGAGAGCAAGTCAGCCAGATATAGCCAGATAGTTATTTGAGACCTAGTCGATATAGTCATTGGAGGTCGTAGTATTATTCAGTCAATCTCAAAGAATATATTTACATCTGATCAAATAGCTTACTAAATTCCATTGACTATGTAGGCAGAGAGACAACAAAACAAACATATATAGATATGGCCATCATAGACACCTAAATTTAGATGATGATCCCACTTTTACTGCCTGTTCTTAGTAAGAAGACACAAATATGGACCAATCACAGGAACAACTAAAGAAATCTGAATCACAGTCACAGCTCTCTTCCTAGTTTTCTCTGTTTTCCGAAACAAAGATGTACCTGTGTGTTGGCACACACCAAGAGCAGATGATTTCTCATCTGTATTGCTAGTGGCATGAGAGTAGCAGAATCAAGGTTACGCACAGTATCTCACTTCTGACAATCTACATCTTGGAATTCCCTTTTCCCTTCTTTACATTTAATAGACATCAGTTTACGCAAGCTGTGTAGAAGAGCTACTTAGCTCTTAAAGAAATGTTTAAATGTGTCCCATTGTGCGCTTAGAAAAGAACTACTGTCAGTTCAATACTGAAATGTAGTGAGTTTCTTGACAATTATGGAATGAATATTTGCACCCATATCACAGACTTCCCTGGAAGATCTTCACTCTGCAGCACATCCAGAAGTGCACAGACACGAACAGCCATTGTCAGAGTCTGGCAATAACAAAATAATCTGTTCAAATGTTAATCAATAATTAATTTGTCACAGTAATCTAAAGACTTCATGGGCTCAAGTACATGGTGTTGAGTGCTCATAGTTCCTGTCTAGTACTTTGAGCTAAAAAAACCCAGACCTTTTCCTGTGCAAGTGGAAACTACAGCTCAATTGCAACAATTCCAACATGAAATCTACAAATGGAAAAAACCTTAGAAGAGCAGTAATGAACTGAGCATATTTTATTGGTGTAATTCCTTACACTACTGTTGCTTATAATATTTTATCTCTAATTGGAAGTAGAGTTGTATTTTATGCAAAAGGACTCTTATATGCACTTTTTAAGTTAGGACAGTGTTGATGACAAGAATTCACAATTCTACAAAGAATTCTGTGCATGCTAAATTTATCTTATACCTCAAGCACAGGCAAATATGGTGAAGAAAATGACAGAAAACATGACTGTATCAAGTATGATGCAAATATGTATTTATTCCCATTTACTGAATAAACTAGTTCTGACACAAATTTCACAGCCACACAGAAATATACCAGTTAATCCTTTTGCTTTTTAAAAAAATAGAATTATAATCAGAACAAGCTAAAAAAGATCTATGAATCTTAATGTAAATGTGAAATCTTCTGTATACATTACACCACTATGGGATAAATATGAATATTGAAATTATCTTTTATTAACTGACTGGAAAATATGTAAATAACTACAGTAGTAAATGAGACAAATTAAGAAAAGTGAGGAAACCCTACAGTTCTGCAGTTTGCAATAAGTAATTACCACTGAGAAATGGATAAAACATAAACAAATACAGCAGCATTACGGTAGTCTGCATCATTCCCATAGCCAGGAGATACTGGAGAAAGAAATTCAAGCAGGTTATTTCTGTCTGTCCCTAAGCTTTCTACTGCAGGGGAAAAAAATGTAGGAAATAGGAATAACTTAATAGACTGAAAACAGTCTAAGAAAAAGAGCAGAATTGAGATCCATTATTAATTAAAATGCTTTTGATTAGATGGAGAAGTCCCAGAACACACAAAACCCCAATAGGTTTGGTACATCTTCACTTTTGCAGTAAGTGCATACTGGTCAAAGTGACTCTTCATTCCATTACTCTCAAAAGTGCTTTTAGAAGAAAGGAGAGGTACTATACATGTGACAAGGGTAGACATTTTATATGCTAAAATACACAGTGAGATTGATGTACAGCACTCAAGAAGTGAACATTCCTTTGATACTTTTTCACTGGAGCTACAGCAATAGCTTTCAAGATCTTGCCCAAATAAGCAGTTTGTCAGGAGAGCAATTAGTTGAAGTAGAATAACCAACCTATTTTCACCTGATTCATTCCCAACACTTACTGCTTGTTATATTTAATGATAATTCATTCACTGATTTAGTCACGTAGCAAAAGTCCCTTAGGTATCAGGAGTAGTCAACAGAATATGTAAGTGCTTCACTAATGGTTCTCCTTACAACCCCTAGCAGTCAGTTCAAGACCTCAGCCTTGTATTTGCATCTTTAGATAAAATGATAATATAAGTCTTTAAGCTCCAACTATTAATCACATCTGGAAATGGAACTCAGGGATCTAAGTCTCTGGGATACCTGAATATGTACAATGACTAAGAAATATAACAATCTATTCCTTTAGAAAGAATCAGCTGAGACATTTGAAAAATGCTATATTATAAAAAAAATATGTATCCTAATTTTTATTCTGAGAGTCCCATAGAAAGTAGATTCCAGAATGTCAACTTCAAGAAAATCAGACCTTCTCAGTTTCATTTTCCAAAATTGGAGTCTGTGGTATGAGAGAATCAGCACATCTCTCCTTACTGAAGAAAGTTTCTACTTCTGAACATGCAGTTAGGATACAGTTACATCAGGTCTCCATTCTTCTGGTGGTATAGACATGCTACTTATTGCAAGTTCATTCTATTCAATGAAGAAGCCAGAATTTGAATTTGTCTTTCTAAACAGCTATGGGTAGGACAATAGAAATTGTGTGTTTGTTAAATATAATCATCAAATTATGTAATTAAACAAGAATTGTGTAAAATCTGGACTTAAAACTTGTGAACTTCATCAGTTGTTTAAGTCAATCAGTGACGAAAAGCAAAATCCCTGTAACTAGTAGATACACACATTCAGATATTTCCATTTGCATTTTACCTGCAACAATTGAATAATTCAGCAAAGAAACTTAAGAATAATTCTATATATTAAATAAGTTCAAATAATATGGAATCCATTTCTAGACAATCTTCTTTTCTTTCTGAAAAGTGAATGAGGAAAGATATATTGAATTATTACTATTATTCATTAAATTTTTTTGCCCAGCTCTAATTGCTACACAAAGAAAAGTGCTTCAAAGCTTTCTCTACTTTAAATACCGTATAATATATTGGAAATTTCCTTTTACACTTCACAAGCAATCATGGGGGAAAAGATTTTCCAACTGTATCTAATTTTCCCTCAAAAAACCTATAGAAGTCTAATACACCACATATTTTACACTTCTTATCTGGGAAACTCAGAAATCACCAAGATGAATATATTTGAAAACTTTGCAATATCAAGTCCTTCCTTAACAGAATTTCTCTTAATGAAGAAATAGGCCACCATTTGCTGAAAAGGTCCTCTCCAGTATACATCATTGTCCATCCCATGAAATCTCTGAGCCCCCATCCCCAAACTCCTTGCTCTTCTTTTGGATCATCCCAAGGTCTTGAAATGCTTAAAAGCTGATCGGAGAGAAATTTGACACAATGTGAATATCAATGTGAATGTTAATGTCTCAAAGCCAGCAGAGCTGCCTCAGCTGGGTCATTGAGAGATACAAGCATTCAGAATTTGAATAAGACCAGGAGATCAAGATTTTCAGTGATTCTTGTAGAAAGCCTGACAGGCGTGTTTTTCCTCTTGCAAAGAAAGAATTAATTTCAGTTGAAACTTCATACCCCTGAGAGGACATTGTAAGTGACCTTTATGGGAGGAAAGAGGAAACATAGGATGATCTGGACTGTTATAGTGAAGACTGACAAGTTTGTAAGGTGCACATTGTTAACATATTCAAATATAAAAATACTGAATTGTTGTGGTTTAACCCAGCAGGCAGCTAAACACCACACCACTGTTCACTCACTCCCCCTCCCCTGCCTCAGTGGGATGGAGGAGAGAATCGGGAAAAAAAAGTAAAATTCGTGAGTTGAGATAAAGGCAGTTTAATAGGACAGAAAAGGAAGGGAAAATAATAATTAATAAATAATAATAATAATAATGATAAAAGAATATACAAAATAAGTGATGCAAAATACAACTGCTCACCACCTGCCGATTGATGCCCAGCCAGTTCCTGAGCAGTGGTCACCGCCCCCAAGACAACTCCCCCAGTTTATATACTGAGCATGACATCACATGGTACGGAATACCCCTTTGGCCAGTTTGGGTCAGCTGTCCTGGCTGTGCCCCCTCCCAGCTTCTCGCTGGCAGGGCAGGAGAAGCTGAGAAGTCCTTGACTAGTGTAAGCACTGCTTAGCAACAACTAAAACATCAGTGGGTTATCAACATTATTCTCATGCTAAATCTAACACTATACCAGCTACTAGGAAGAAAAATAACTCTATCCCAGCCAAAACTTTGCTTCCCTTCATCTATGATACCAAATTGTTCTGCAACAATCTTATTGTTAGACTTACTGCCACCAGTAATCATTACATTTATCAGGTCTGTGTATTCATCCTTTAGAATTTATTTTTGTACATACTCAAGTGCACCTAGATTTTAGGGAAAAAACACACAAGTTTTATTATAAGAAGACACTGCTACATAGATTCCCACTATTATTTTGAAGAAATTGTTTCTCATTTAATCATTGACTTATTTTTGGACTTACGTAAACATTTTTGTATATACTTGAAAAGCACTTCCTTGTTGCTTCACCTCCACATAGCAGAAAACTTTCAGAATGGTGACCATTTCCATTCCTGCACCAACATTCATTGAAACAAGACTATCACCCTAGCCTAGAAAACACAGTTTGTGTATTTGTGCATCTAAAAAAAGGAAACGTTCACAAAGGCTATAAAATGGAAGATATTACAAGACAGAGAAATTTCAGATCCCTTCAGCGATACTGACGTCACAGAGGAGCCTTGGGGTAGTCCCTTTACTTCATTAATAAAGCTGAAAATTCCCAGCAGCAAATATAGAACCATCATTTAGAATTATCTTTTGCTCATCCATATGTGTCTCTTTAACAAGAGCTATTCTACTTGACCTGTATCTTCCCAGAGATACACCATTATACACAGAGATCTTTCTGGTTGGTACCACTGTGTAATATCTGAAAAAATAGACCTAGGCAAATGAAGCAAGCAGAGTCTGTGAGGGAGTTTGATGAGAATATGATGAAAAGGAGCTTTGGGATTTTAAGTCCATTGAAAGCCTGAAAAGTCAGAACATCATGAAATCTGCACATGAATTAGCAATAAAGCATCCACAGCACTTCAGACAACCTGACTGTCACAGCCTGACATTATCTGTAAACAGGAATCAGGATGGGCAGACTAGGAGATACGTACCTAGATTTATTTTGGACAGACATGATCATGGAAGCTATTCATCACTATTTGGTTATAAGCATAGTGACTTACTTTGAGCGCAAGTACGTTGATAATGCTGATTTGAAAACAATGGAGACACTTTCTGCATTCTGTTTATGTTTTTACTTACGGGAATGATCGAAAGGCTGCCTATCTGACCTGCTTTTTGACACAGCAGTAATTTACGAAAAAAGTTTTCTAATAGATGAAGAGCAGAGAACTCGCTCAAAGAATTCCATTAATCATTGTCTGGCATTTTGCGGTGAGCGAGTCAAAACGTCATAGTACCCACCCTTTTTTGTGCATGTCTTTCCTGATACAGTCCTCATTCAGTAATATGCAGCTAGAATTTAATAGGACTGAAACATCCACCCAATTGTATATTTTTGACAGCTGGAAACAATAAATTTATAAAGGTTATTGTTCTTTTATCTGGCACTGTTGTACATAGAATCCATGTATCTCTGCATTAGGTACTCTCACAAAAATTGGCACTGCTTAATATTCTAAACAGTGTAAGTTTGAGAGCTAAAATTTTAAAAGCTAAAATTTTAGGGGTAGACTGGAGCTCATTTTAACCGGCAAGAGGATAGCTTGTGCCATGTATTAATTTGTTTATGTTTTCCAAATATACTATTCTACATACTAATGATTACTGAATGCATACACAAAATAAATAGAATGCTAATGAATACAGTACAAACATTTATTTACTTAGTGACAAAATAGGATTTTCATAGTTATTAATTCCAAAACTGTTTACTCACCTTCACCAAGAAAAATGAAAAAACAAGAAAAGATGCCCAGCAGCTTCTTGAGGAGATCAACATGTTTCAGATGTTACCATAAAAAAAAAATTAGGAATGCTGTAGATTATGACAGATTATAACTCTGCATAACAATGTCCACTTGTTTAGGCCCCTGAGAATAATCATTTGAACCTAGCTGCAATGCAATTTTGTCCAGTGAATTGGCTTTCCAGGGATAAAAACAGGATCTGAAACAGTACAAGAAATTAATATTTTTTATAACAACGAAGCCAAAAGGATTTAACAGGGGTAACCTGAGATATTTATTTTGGCATCTTTTTGTCTTTTACTTTTTAGTTTGCTATAGTTACCTTACTTTTCAAATTGGAAAATTACTTTTAACTAAAAAAGAGGGCTTGGATTTTAAAATGCCAAAACAGGATGTTCCAAAAACTTTGGAATTATTTCCAACATGCTTTCACCATTTGAAATAACTCCAAACTCATCTTTCCAAAGTTTCCTTTCCCTATAGTTGGTACCAGTCAAAAATTGTCGAAAATCCATAAGCTGTTTTCTCCATGATTCAGGTACACCATAGATCTATGTTCATCCAAAAAGACACTGACCTGATCTCTGATTTAAACTGTAGAGATTTCCATAAGAAACACTAGTCAATCTATGATTATATTTTTTTCACAGAGTTCATTTTACGGTGTCCTCTCTGTTTATGATAGAGGAGATAGGTATAGCAACCAAGAAAAGTATTCTTTTGGCAAAGGGTTTAAGACTGCTGAACTGGTGGTAGCAGCAGAATTCGGATCAGGTATATGTTACAAACTGTTGTGTTTTATATTTTAAAGCCAAAAGTCTAAATTTTGATAAGTTTACCACCCCGAATGTTCCATGCAAACTATTAGGAAAAACCATGGGACTTACTCTAGGCACCTTATTTTCTGAGGAATGGTGATTTAGGCTTCCTCATATTCTTTATTATAGTTCTAGGGTTTGCGAAAAAAAGTTATCACACTAGTTTCTCTGCAAATTTAATCTTATTCAGTGTCAGGTGTGCATCCCTACCTTTATTTTACATCTAAATATTGCAGGAAGCTCCTGCTGTGAGATCAATGAAGAAAAAAACAAACCAGATAGATTCTTCTTTGCTTATTTTACAAGATAAAGAAGAACTTTTTATATTAATTGAATTTTTAGCCCTTCCAAATAACTATAGTTATGAAGTACAATATTTAAAAAAATAAAAAATAATAACTGCTAAGCCTTAGCTTTTCTTATTTCTTTCTTGGGTGCCAGCAAATCTCACATGATCTTATCATCTCACATAATGAGCAATAAAAGCAACTGATATTTAAGTGATGATTATAAACAAAACATCTCTGAATCCTACGGTTACAATGTCCTACTACTTTTGTAGTGACAATAAAACTGGAATAAGTGAAAAAGTGTTTTTTAACAAGAGCAGATATCCTGCAAATGTGCTGCAAGTCCATTATTTTTGATTTTGTCTTGAATTTTAGGTCAATCCACAGATACAGCTTTAAATTTATTTATATTTTATACTATTTGTCAGTGTTGTGAAGCCACAGAATACATGAGAATCAGCATTTCTAACATAGTTCTACCACTGTGCAGTGAAAGTAGGCACTAAGAAAGTAGAAAAGAGGTGAGCAAAATCAGGATGGAGGCCAAATAAGAGAAGAGTACAGTCAGATGCTCAAAGGTATAGAAAAGATAGCAACAAAGCTGACTTTAGTGTTTGCTCCCTGCCGTTGGTTATCATACCCGTGAGATTTTTTTACATGGAAACACATATATTTTTAAGCTCTTAAAACCTATGGATAATCTCTGTTTTTCTCTGCAACCTCTGAACACAGCAATGGCAATCAGTCTGAAGTTGTCTAGACTCTTGCTGTGGTTTTATTTATTTGTTAATCACTATTTTTTTGAGAACAAATATAGTTTTCTGAACTCATATCTTAGCAGGTAATATGCTCTTTAGGTAAAGTATCCTCATATATGTTGAAATCCATTTTCATCTGTTTGCATGCTTTCACAAGGTGGCTTCAAAATCCTACTGCCACCTGCAAGAATTATTTAGGAACACGTTGCCTACCATAATAGGCAGGGCAGATCAGTGCTGAAATTACATGCAGTCATTATTGCATTATCCTTCCATGAAAAAGAAAAAAGAGAAAGGACACTAAAACCTGGAGAAAAAAAAAATCTGTTTGAAACAAAGTGAAATACAATACTTGTGCTTTTAAAATTATTAGATTGTTCAGAGACTGGTTCCTGATCTCAGACCTAGGGTATTTCCCTGAAAACTTTGGATTCTGGATTGATTTTGACTATTTATTTGGTTGGTTGATACCCTTTGTTGTGAATTATGCAAACATATAATACAGTACATCATACTTCTGCTACTTAGAAATGTTTTGTAGTTTGGCCCCATTATATCAGTATAAGTATCTAATTTCTTCATTTTGCAATGATGCAGTGAGTTCCTTGGCCTCAGTCATATATGTTCATTTCACTGGTAAAGGGATGTTGATGCACCTTTTTATTTGTTTTGATTTGTTTGGGGCGGGGATCCACTTACTAAATGTCTGGACTAAATGTCCAGCTTGAAATCCTAACAGAATTCCTGCTGAATCATGAACTGTTCATACCTTAGTCCTGGTTTTTATACCATGGAGGGTTCCCCATAAATGTAAGTGGAGCTAAACAAGGATTATAATAAATCAGGGGAAATAGATGGATATGTGAAGCACTTTGCAAAGTTAAAATGATTGTATGGGTTGTAAATTAAATGTTTATTAGCACTGCTAGCTGCTAAGATTCTGTATAACTCACTTATATACAAGTTTAGTTGCATAAACTGGCTGCATTAACGCTCAAGGACTTTCTGAAAAATTCAAGGTTGTATGAACTAACCTGCAGAATAACTGGTTGTCCAGACTTGATAACAGACACTAACAGAGCAAAAATGACAGTTTGATTCAGAGACATATACAAATCAGTCTTGAATACCTGGCTTCCATTTTTCTGAGACAAGATAGCTGTCTTTAAAAAGCTTCAGTGGTGAATATCCTGTCAGCTTAAAAGGTCAGACATTGCAAGGTATCAGCAAAAATGACGCTATACAGACCATTGGAAGAAAGAATGATTTTATTATCTTCATTCATCTGTTATATACTTACTCTGCTGTCCATCCTCAGCAATTAGGAAGCTTATGGAAAAGAATAAAAGACGTGCTGAATGGGTGAACTGATTTCAGGTGTGGTGCACCACATTAGAGATGAAGAGGCAGACATTGAAAAGCATGGGGAGTGGGGTGAATAATTCTGGGTGATGTCACCTTAAAAACGTTATGACTCTTGGTAAACAAATACTATATAGTTGAATATGGTTTTAGGTCTAATATTTTATTGATGCTACTGCAGTGTCTTATGTTATATGGCAATATGCAACAAATCAATCTGCTTTTTCAATTTCTGAAAAGTACACTTAAAAGCATGCTCCATTCACACAGAAACAATATTAATTAAGGACTGCCTTCCTAGCCATTATTGCAAAAAAATCCAGGTAAATATTGGCTATTGTTTATGAATGATCTTTGCTTCTACATATGTGGTGGGTTGACCCCAGCTAGCAGCTGAGCATCCACACAGTCACTTGTTTACTCCTTGCTCACCCCCAGCATGATGGGGAAGAAAATAGGAAGAACGGGAGTAAGAAAACTCGTGGGTTGAAATAAAGACAGGGAAATCACTCACCAGATACTGTCGCAGCCAAAACAGACTTGACTTGAGGAATTTAAGTTAATTTATTAGCAATAAATATTTAGGTACTGGGAAACAAAGGAGACAAACATTTAAAAACTTAGGGCCAGACACCTCTCCTCCCTGCTTCCTGGGCTCAACTTTACTCCAGTCACTGACTTGTTATCACCACAGGTCACATTCACTCCCTTCAGTGATGCAACGGCTGGCGCAGGTGGTCAGGGCCAGGATGTAGCAGTTTCTCTCTTCCTCTATTTCCTTCTTGTTCATTTCTTACGCTCCGGCATGTACCCTTCACAGGCTGCAGTGTCTTCAGGGGTGCACCGCCTCTGGCATGGACTCATCCACGGGCTGCAGTCCCTTTGGGAGAGTACCTTGTCCTCCATGGAGCATGTCATACACTTATGACTTTGCTGTTCCCTCATTCCATCCCTCCTACTCCTCTGACCTTTCCTAAATGTTTTCACAGGCACCACACACTTGGCTGTTGGGCCCAGCTTTGGCCTCCAGTGGGTCCATTGTGGAGCTGGCTGGAACCAGCTGTGTCTGGCACAGAGCAGCCCCCAACCTCCTCTCACAGAAGGCATCCCTGCAGCCTCCCGCTACCAAAACTTTGCCATTTACACCCAATAAAATATATAAGAACACGACATATATAGATGAATTTTTTCATTTAAGCTAAAAGCACAGTCGACCTCCATACACAATGTTAACACGAATTTATATTAGAAATTTATACACGCATGTTGATTGACTACAGAAAAAAACCCTGAACTGCATATCCGAAAATTCAATACAAAAAACCTACTTATTTACTTTATTTACTACATAAATATCTATGTGATGGTAAAGAATAAAGGACCGTTTCTACAGCACTATGTTTTTGCTCCTTGAAGGTCAGTGCAAATTGAAGACTGTAGTATATGGCTATATATTTGTAGCTTAGAGTAAAATCACTTCTGATCAAATGAGATTAAACAACTCCGCAATATCAGTATGAATTATCTAGTCAATGGCCAGAGAGCTGTTACACTAGTTGTTATTAACTGGAATGTGAATAATGTTTCTTGGGCTATAACACTGCCATATGATGCAAAGGTTCAGCTCTCTTGAACAACTTCTCTGTGTGCTAGTCTTTCAATATTAAAATGAGATGTTAATACTTTCTTCTCTGACATCTGCATTGTGAAGATAAATACGTGCTCACGATAGAAGCCATGTAGCCACTCAAAGAAGCAGTTGTAAGTGCTAGCTGGGTGATTGTTGAAGGTTTGAAACTAACGTTTCAGCAACAGTGAAATTAGACAAGTTTTTTAAGTGTTAATTTGACAAAATGAATATATTAGGATCACAAACATATTTTTGTGAGCAATGAAAGAATATTAAATTTTGTGAAAGAAGCTTTTGGAAGCATATAAGCAACAGTGATTTTCTGATGCAAAACTAGAACCATTTATTTTCTAAGATATTTTACTCAAGATTTTTGGAAAAGCAGTTGGGTTTAGAGTATTTTGTTTTCAGAAGACATAACCATATGAAATTCTGTTTCCTGTGATAATTTAAAGCATCTAGATACTACCAAAAGTTGGTTTTGGTTTTTTACTCTACTGGTAGGAATATCACTGGCATTCAGACTGTCAGTGTATCTTTACTTTGAAACAATCAGTGGGCCAGTGATTGTAGTTTATGTTCTTAACTCCTTCTTCCTATAAAAAAAGATCTTTGGTTATAAAAAACCCAGATAATCATGCAGTCCCTTTATGTGTATGATGATTGTTGTCTCACATTTAGTAAGAAACAACAACTTCAAAGCAGTAGTATGTATGGAGTTGATTACGGTGAAGAGACTTAAAAGATGATAGGACTAGAGGATTTAGAAACCATTCTTTTGTGTTTTTCTTTTTCTTTCATCTTTAGTGATTGATGAGAGGCATGGAAAGCTTACTGAGACAGCTGAAGTCCTTAACACTCACAGGAGAAATAACATAAATCATAGGAACAAATATTTAGCTATTAAAAAAGAAGAATCTTCAAGCAGTCCCATAATTTTGACGAAGGGAGCGAACTTAGTAGGAAATGTTCATGTTAACATTGATGCTAGCTGTCAGGTTACTTGAAAACTGCAAGAAAGTTGGGCTGCCACCTAAGAGATGTACATTTAGGTATAAAATGGAGATTTCCTCTTTTTACTTAGCAGTTCCTGAGCAGTAAGATTTTTTTGGGGGGGTGATTTTTCTCTGCTTAGAAGAAGAAGGTATTTAAGATACTCCTTTCCTATCTTTTCTTCTCTTTTGTAATGCAAAATTTATAGCAGCCCTGAAGGTAGCTGAAAATCTACCATCTTAATCAGAAAAAAGGCACAGTAAAGTGTATTTTATCCTTTAGGAGACGAACACTGTATGAGTTATAAAGAGTTGGTGTTAGAGAGGAGGTGATTATAGTTAGGTCTGATGTGATTGTTAGCAGAGAGCAATTTTATTAGATGTGAGTGTATAGTAGGTGACTGTTATGCCTTTGAACCTTTACATTCCTGATGGCTCTGAACTCAGTAAAGAAAGGCAGCCATTTTATGTGCAGTTTATTTGTATGTACTGAGGGGTTTTTATGTGCAACTTATTCATTGTACTGACTGCCTTTTTCATGTTTCCCCACAGACTACTTCTTTATTAATGAAAATTATAATCGCATAAATGCCTAAATCATTGAAGAAACAAACTGTGCCATGAAAGTAATCAGGTTTCCAGACACTATAGTGATGGGCACAATCTAAGAATAAAACAAACAACAGACAAAATTGTATTAATCACATTTCATGTAAAATAATTAATAAATTTCCATCTCTCTTTATATGAAATAAAATATTCCCACAGCACTGTAATCTTCCAGCATTTTCAGGGTGTCTATTCAACTGGATAAAACTGTCTTCTGGATATATATGTGGTTCGTTTTCTAACTTTGATTATTGTGCATTTTTATACTTTAAAGTATTTAAAGTAAATTGAAATCCAGCGTACATATCTACTACAGTGTTATGTCAAGTGTGGTCCAAGCTATAGGAGTAGCCTTGTCAATACTACTATAAATTTAGCTTTTATAAGTTCTCAGCATATATCCAGCTTCCCCCTTTTAGTTAAAAGCTACAAGCATGTCTGAAATGCCAAATGGCTTTAAGAAAATTCCGTATTCCTTAGCTCCAGCTGCATTTTTCTGTTTTTCTCCATATGTAGCACACAAGCTGACTCTACACAACAGGATGAAGTGAAACCATTTAAGCCCACTCCATGTTATACATTGAGTACTTGACAATTTGCCATGGTATCTTTGAAACTGGTGTCCTCTCTTCTATTATGTTATTATTTATACATTTTTCCATAATGTACTAATTATTTTTTGCTGAACGTCCCAAGACCAAATGTATACAATAATTTTGCATATTTTTTCAGTTCTGCTAAGTACGTATTCAAAGAGAATATGACAACATCCCCAAAGAGGAAGTCTGAGGCCTTGGATAAAACTTATTACAGTTGAGTATAAAGAGTCATGACAAATTTTGTTTTCTGTTATGCTTTGTTTATATTCATGTTTCTTATGAAACAGGAGCTTTAGTTTTCATAAGAGGAACCACATAATGTAATTCCTTTTCAGTAGATGTTACTGCAAGATGTCAGGAAGAAAAATGCAAGCCCTTGAAGGTATGACTCTTCTCAACTGTGCTGTTAAGAATCACTGGAATACTAACCTGCAGCTCATTCAGCCAGCTGCTAGGTTAGTAAAGATACCTTTTGTCACTTGTGAACTGTAGCAGAATATTGTAAGTCAGCTAAGGTGTCAAGGAAATTTTCATTATTGCAGACTAAATATTTTAAGAGGAAATAGATGTGCAAACAAGCAAGAAGAAAATCTTCTTAGAACAAACTTACTGGATGAAAAATGTTAGGCTTTATCATACAAACTGATCAGTTTTAGTCAGCAAGTATACTTCTGAGTGTTGTACTTCATTTGATTGCAATAGTTAATGAACTATCTCAGTAAGAAGAGTCGCCTTAGCTGAATTACGAACAAAACATCCTGCTTACATAAGCTTGCCTCTTAATAAGCAATGCCAAAACCTTTCTGCTGCTACAAAATAAAAGAATATTTTGCTATGAGCTGACTTTTCCTGTTTTTGAATGCCCACGGACAATTTTCTTTAATTTTCCTTACTTAAACCTCTAATTTTGTGATCTTATCAATAGACTGCTATGTCAATCTTGTGTCAGCTTTGAATTACATTACAGCAACTGCTACTGGAAAAATATTCTGAGCCAAAAAACCCCCAAATCTAAGTCTTTGTATTGCTCATGAACTTTTTGTTCTGGGTATTTTACATGAGTATTTGGTAGTTCTGCTTTCTTACTGCAATTCTGCTATGGGATTTACGTACATTCAGACTAATTGTTCAGTCCTATGATGACATTTGATTGATCTAGTTAATTTATGTAATTTACTTAATCTTAAGAAGTAGCTGGAAAAACATTACACAAATTTGTAACCCAAGCAAAACATAGATGAAGAGAAAGCACCCAATGAAAAATTGAAATTTATAGTATTGTTTAGGAATAGAAATATATGTAAGTCACTTAGAGCACAAAAACAATGACATAACCAGCACAAAAGCTTTACAGTGATCAGATCAATACCCTAAGGCCTACCTATCTGATGTAGAATACATAGCTTACAAAAAGGATAGTCACTAAAAGCTAATAACAACCTCGAATACCAGTAAAGCCCAGTTATAACTAAATTTTTAGATCATGGAAAATGTTATTACCATATGAAACCCTGACACTAATCTCACTTAGGCCTGTTTTGTTGATTCACATTCATAAATTTCAGGGTCAGTGAGATAAAAGTTTAAATATGTATGTGTAAAAAATATGATTATTATAATCCAGGATTCACTCTGTTGGTTTTCAGCCTTCATACTTTAAAGGATTTCCTGGAAAGTTTCTATACACAATATTAAGGACAATTAACTGTTCAGGACTATTTTAGAGAAGAATATATTACTTGAGAGCTTTTCCTTTGTCTCATGAGTCTTTGCAAAGAGACACCTTTCATCCTGAACAAGTGCCAGCTTTGTTAATTAAGACAAACTTGTAAAGCAAAAATAAAACTACACTGTAATATTAGGTTAAAACTGCTTCAGCAAGTACTTCAGATACTTCATTCAAACAACAGGATAAGATCTGTTCTTAAATTTTTAAGTTAAAAAAAAAATTGCACTTACAGTACAATTATTTAGGTAAATTATGGCTAATGGTCCACAGATGCATTTACATGGAACAAAAAAAACCCTTAGATTTTCAAAAGCACAGATAGGATTTAAACAATAGACACTGATGTTTCCATTGTTTTTCAGAAGTTAAATGTCGAACCACTTCATATTCTTTGAAATCTTCCCTTAGGCAATGAGAATTTAATGAAAGGAGGAAATTTGTGGGGCTTTTTTCCTGGGAATAACAGCTTGAAATTACCATGGAAT
This sequence comes from Aptenodytes patagonicus, assembly GCF_965638725.1. Classification (NCBI taxonomy): domain Eukaryota; kingdom Metazoa; phylum Chordata; class Aves; order Sphenisciformes; family Spheniscidae; genus Aptenodytes; species Aptenodytes patagonicus. Next base: position 39,986,678 of record NC_134955.1, on the reverse strand, counting down.
TTGACTGAGTCTGAGGCCCTCAGATTATTATCCATTATTGATTTTTCAGGTAGGCAGCAATGAAGTTGCAACAAGAAGTCCGAGGGCAATCAAAAGAGACTTCAGGGCCTTGGGACAACTGGTTAAGGGATCAGGAGCACAAGTAGTGTTCTTCTCTATCCTTCCAGTTGCAGGGAGTGATGAGGGAAGAAACAGGAAGAGCCAGCAGATCAATACCTGGCTCCGAGCCTGGTGTCACCAGCAGAATTTTGGGGTTTTTGATCATGGGTCAGTCTACACGACGGCCTGCTGGCAACAGATGGGGTACACCTGTCATAAAGGGGGAAAAGGATCTTTGCTGAAGAGTTAGCAGGGCTCATTGAAAGAGCTTTAAACTAGATTTGAAGGGGGAAAGGGATAAAACCAGACTCGCTAGAGATAGGCCTGGGGGCGGCATGCCAATGTTTGAGGGACGGTGTGCTAGCAAGGTCCTTTGGTCTGCTGTCTCAGTGGAGGCAGGGGATGGAGATCCATGCGGCCGCAAAGACGCAAGGGTTATGGATGTGTTAGAAACCACAAAAGCGCCTGAGGACGGTCACGTAGGAATTAGGGTTTCTCCTCCCAAAAAGGTGGAGGAGAACTGAAGTGCATCTACACCAATGCACACAGCATGGGCAACAAACAGGAGGAGTTGGAAGCTGTTATGCAGCATGAAAACTATGATATAGTTGTAATCACAGAAACATGGTGGGATGACTCGCACAACTGGAGTGCTGCAACAGACGGCTATAAACTCTTCAGAAGGGATAGGCAAGGAAGGAGAGGCGGCGGGGTAGCCCTGTACAGGGAGTATTTTGACTGTCTAGAGCTTGATGATGGTGATGATAGGGTTGAGTGTTTATGGGTAAGAATCAGGGGGAAGGCCAACAAGGCAGATATCATGGTGGGAGTCTATTACAGACCACTCAACCAGGATGAAGAGGCAGATGAAATATTCTGTAAGCAGCTGGGAGAAGTCTCACAACTGCTAGCCCTTGTTCTCGTGGGGGACTTCAACTTACCAGATGTCTGCTGGAAAGACAATACAGCAGAGAGGAAACAGCCTAGGAGGTTCCTGGAGTGTGTGGAAGATAGATAACTTCCTGACACAGCTGGTGAGTGAGCCAACTAGGGAAGGCGCCCTGCTGGACCTGTTGTTTGCGAACAGAGAAGGACTTGTGGGTGATGTGATGGGTGGAGGCTGTCTTGGGCACAGCGATCACAAAATGACAGAGTTTTCAATTCTTGGGAGAAGTAAGGAGGAGGGTCAGCAGAACTGCTACCTTGGGCTTCCAGAGGGCAGGCTTTGGCCTGTTTAGGAGCCTGGCTGAGAGAGTCCCTTGGGAGGCAGTCCTGAAGGGCAAAGGAGTCCAGGAAGGCTGGACATTCTTCAAGAAGGAAATCTTAAAGGCGCAGGAGCAGGCTGTCCCCATGTGCCAAAAGATGAGCTGGCGAGGAAGAAGACCGGCCTGGCTGACAGAGACCTTCGTCTGGAACTCAGGAAAAAAAAGGAGACTTTATGACCTTTGGAAAAAGGGGCAGGCAACTCAGGAGGACTATATAACCTACCATTGTGAGGTTATGCAGGGAGAAAATTAGAAGGGGCAAAGCCCGACTAGAACTTAATCTGGCTACTGCCGTAAAAGACAATAAAAAATGTTTCTATAAATACATTAGCAACAAAAGGAGGGCTAAGGAGAATCTCCACCCTTTATTGGATGCAGGGGGAAACATAGTAACAAAGGCTGAGGAAAAGGCTGAGGTACTTGATGCCTTCTTTGCCTCAGTCTTTAATAGTAAGACCAGTTGTTCTCTGGGTACCCAGCCCCCTGAGCTGGAAGACAGGGATGGGGAACAGAATGAAGCCCCCATAATCCAAGGGGAAATGGTTAGTGACCTGCTACACCACTTAGACACACACAAGTCTATGGGGCCGGATGGGATCCACCAAAGGGTATTGAGGGAGCTGGCGGAAGTGCTCACCGAGCCACTTTCAATCATTTATCAGCAGTCCTGGCTAACCGGGGAGGTCCCAGCTGACTGGAGGTTAGCAAATGTGACGCCCATCTACAAGAAGGGCCGGAAGGAGGATCCGGGGAACTACAGGCCTGTCAGTCTGACCTCGGTGCTGGGGAAAGTTATGGAGCAGATCATCCTGAGTGCCATCACACGACATGTACAGGACAACCAGGCGATCAGGCCCAGTCAGCATGGGTTTATGAAAGGCAGCTCCTGCTTGACTAACATGATCTCCTTCTATGACTAGGTGACCCGCTTCGTGGAGGAGGCAAAGGCTGTGGATGTTGTTTACCTGGACTTTAGTAAAGTCTTTGACACCATTTCCCACAGCATTCTCCTGGAGAAACTGGCTGCTCATGGCCTGGACAGGCATACTGTTCGCTGGGTAAAAAACTGGCTGGATGGTCGGGCCCAAAGAATGGTGGTGAATGGAGCTAAATCCAGTTGGCAGCCGGTCACGAGCAGTGTTCCCCAGGGCTCAGTTTTGGGGCCAGTTATCAATGATCTGGATGAGGGGATCGGGTGCACCCTCAGTAAGTTTGCAGACGACACCAAGTTGGGCGGGAGTGTTGATCTGCTCGAGGGTAGGAAGGCTCTGCAGAGGGACCTGGACAGGCTGGATCGAAGGGTCAAGGCCAATTGTATGAGGTTCAACAAGGCTAAGTGTTGAGTCCTGCACTTGGGTCACAACAACCCCATGCAGCGCTACAGGCTTGGGGAAGAGTGGCTGGAAAGCTGCCTGGCGGAAAAGGACCTGGGGGTGCTGGTTGACAGCCGGCTGAACATGAGCTGGCAGTGTGCCCAGGCGGCCAAGAAGGCCAACAGCATCCTGGCTTGTATCAGAAATAGTGTGGCCAGCAGGACTAGGGAAGTGATTGTGCCCCTGTACTCGGCACTGGTGAGGCCGCACCTTGAATACTGTATTCAGTTTTGGGCCCCTCACTACAAGAAGGACGTCGAGGTGCTGGAGCGTGTCCAGAGAAGGGCAACGAGGCTGGTGAGGGGTCTGGAGAACAAGTCTTATGAGGAGCAGCTGAGGGAACTGGGGTTGTTTTAGCCTGCAGAAAAGCAGGCTGAGGGGGGACGTTATTGAGCTTTCCAACTACCTAAAAGGAGGTTGTAGCAAGGTGGGTGTCAGTCTCTTCTCCCAAGTAACTAGCGATAGGATGAGAGGAAATGGCCTCAAGTTGCTCCAGGGGAGGTTTAGATTGGATATTAGGAAAAATTTCTTCACCAAAAGGGTTGTCAAGCAGTGGAACAAGCTGCCCAGGGAAGTGGTTGAGTCACCACCCCTGGAGGTATTTAAAAGACATGTAGATGTGGTGCTTAGGGACATGGTTAGTGGTGGACTTGGCAGTGCTATGTTAATGGTTGGACTTGATGATCTTAAAGGTCTTTTCCAACTGAAATGATTCTATGATTCTACGTTGACAAAGATTGACTGATCTGTCCCAATATATCATAGTTTAGTAACACGATTATTCAGAAAAAGTTAATTTTAGACATTTCTACTTGACTGCGGTGTTGAATTCAACTCCTTTTCATTTTTTGTTTTGTTTTCTTTAAATCAGAAAAGATTGCTTGTATTGGACTGAAAATACCTATATTGCAAGATTTTAAATTGCTGAGATTTGTTTCAATCTTGATAGCCAAACCACACTTAATAGATGAATATGTATTTTGCAATAATGCTGGAATATCTGAATACTCATTTAAAAGAAAAAGAGAAGAGTAAGTAAACATACAGGAAGAAAGCTTGGTTGATTTCAATAAGAGCTTGTTAAAAGAACATTCCCAATTAGGATTTCTGAAAAAATCCTTTCAGCTTCAAATTAAACCTGATTACATAAATGGTGGATGAAAAGCTGGACATGAGCCAACAATGTGCACTTGCAGCCCTGGGCTGCATCAAAAGCAGCGTGGCCAGCAGGTCAAGGGAGGTGATTCTGCCCCTCTACTCCACTCTGCTGAGACCCCACCTGGAGTACTGTGTCCAGCTCTAGAGCCCTCAGCACAGAAAAGACATGGACCTGTTGGAGCGGGTCCAGAGGAGGGCCACAATAATGGTCAGAGGGATGGAACACCTCTCCTATGAGGACAAGCTGAGAGAGTTGGGGTTGTTCAGCCTGGAGAAGAGAAGGCTTCAAGGAGACCTTATTGAAGCCTTTCAAATTCTGTCCCCTTCTATCTTATAAGCCCCCTTTAAGTACTGAAAGGCCTCAGGACTCTGGGATGCATCTCGTCAGGTCCCATAGAGTCCTTTAATAAAGGAGTTAAAGTTTTAATAGAGAAAAAATTAGATAAAGCACCCTAATCTTGACAATGTCTAATCTTGTGCCCTCTTCAGACCTTTCAAAGCTGTAATGTGTTAAGGGATAGTTACTGCTCTAAGTAATATGCTGAAATGCTTACAAGTATTTCCTCCAACCCAATTTCCTCAGACATACATTAGGCTGGATAAAGCCTAACAGTTCAACAGCCTCTAGGAGTCACTTGGCACAGTTGTTCTTATGTGCATTCACTCAAGAAGATGTATATCATGAGGATGATTAATACATCATTTATAGTACCAATGAAAGGTCAGTCATAGATCACAGCAAATGCCTCTGCCAGCAGTAAAATGAATAACATTTACATTTTAAAAAGAAAATATTTTATAAACATGTAGAATTTGATGGTAGCAGTACCCTCTTATACAGTTATTTTGCAAGAAGTTTAATATATCATCCAGTATATATTATGGGAGGTGCAACAAAACTTTTAACACATTTAAAGGATTTTTCATCCATCTCTCCTTACAACTAAAGTGCCTTTGTAAGAGCAAAGGTGCTTTAGCAGGAAAAGTAAAGACACCATAGTCCAGCAGCAGCTAGTTTTATACCATTTTTTTTAGTTTAATTAAATTTTGGTAATCCCTTAGCTATTCCATAAATATCACAATCTGATCTCTTGTATGAGGAATCAGCTCCTTCATAATGATATACATGGAATAAACATTCTATCTTTATTAATTTATGTCTATAGGAAAATTGTAAAATACTTTCATTGTTATCTTTTTTTCTTAATTATGAAAAAATAACCAAACTGTGTTAGAAATCATGGGAAAGAGAAAGGAACAAATGTCTTTTTTTCTGGCTTGTAATACAACATTTGCTGTCAGCCTCAAGATGGATTCTCAATGTTCCTTGCAAGAATAGAACAAGTTGCTATCCATATTTCTCTTCCTTCACCTGCTACTGAAGACCTGTGGAACCTGTTAGATTTGATCAGCTTATTAATTTTCCCATGTCTTAGTATTTCTATCACACTTTGTACACTAAGGATTTGAGTACAGCTGAGACAGTACCACAATAAAAAATCAGGATGATGAATAGTCTCAAGTCTGGGCCTTATTATCCTGCCTCAAGTGCATTCAATATCTTGAAACCATCTCATTCAGAAAGTTTTGAAATAAAAAAAAAAAATCAATAAAGCACAGCAGAAAGTCAGAAAGGAACCTAGTCTATCCCACATACCTCTTTTTCCCTGGTTATTTTATCTCCTTTGACCTCAAATCTTGGAAAATCTGAACACTCTAAATTTTGCATCCATTTCTCTCTCTGTTGGCTTCTCACCCTACTTGTGCCCACAGATAAAGAGCATCAAGGTGCTGTGCGTGGAGCAGGATTAGATTTATACACATAAATCCTTTAAATCTGATAAAACACACCTGAGTTTTTTAACCACACATTTGTGTGTGTTAAATAATTAAATATCTTAAATGTAATTTAAAATATTTGGGTCAATTTAAAATTTAACAATTTGTTATCTGTGTTCTCTTCCTATATTTAATACACTACACTACTGCTGATAAATTTATATGTAATATAAAACTTTATTGCTACAATGGCTTGTTGAGCTACAAGAAGATGGACTGTATACTTCCTAAAAATTATTTCTATGCATTAATTATATTTATAAACTCATCCATAAGAACAAATTGCAAAACAAACCAAAAAATTTTCTTTTGTTATTTTCCTTACTGTAGCCAATTTTTCTTACATTGAGAAAAAAAGACAGGAAAGAAATGTAAAAATCTGTTCAATCTTTATTTCAGTATACTGGAGTTCACCTTTTTAGACATCCCATACATCACTGTGAGAAATATCAGACCTTAATTCCTCTCTTGGTTAAAACCTCATATTCACAGGCACTGTGTGGGGGTCGTACATCAGAGTTTTTCAGTGACTCATATGCAGCCACACTTACAGAGGCTTTTTATACCTGTCACACCAGTCTGCCCTCCCTGTTGTCCAAATCAGAGGATTTATCAGAGTTCTCTGTGGCTTTTCAGCCAAAGCGTTTTGGATTCCCTTACACTGAAAGCATGCTTTGTGCATAAAGAAGGAGATGTCTCTTTTTCTATCTTATATTCCTCAATTAAAAATCAATCTTTAAAATTCATGGCACATTTGAAGAAACAGATACAAAGTTGAATAAGATTAAAACAAATAGGTCTGTTGTTTACATAATTTATAACCTTCTATCAAAGTCTCATGTAGTCATTCATTTGTATGCAGTATTGAAACAAAATAATCAGCCTTCAGTTGCTCTTGAGTCCCACTGTACAACTGGAGATAGCTAGAGTAGAATTTCCAAGGTGTAGCTAGTGAATGAAAGAATTACAGCCTTAGAACATGAAAGGGAGAAAAGAAAATCCTCAGAGGTGCTAACTGAGAATTTCAGCTCTATACTCTGCTCAGATAAGAGCTAAGAACAACATGCTGGTAAGACACCTTCCCAAATGCCAGGATATTCATACTAATCACATTTTAAGGGCCAGATTCTGTTTTTACTTAAATCCGTGTATCTTTGGGTTTACATTTCCAATGAATGCATTTAGGTTAAATCATCTTTTTGGGAGGACACATAAAAAGGGAAGGTCAAACCACAGTATTCATAGAAAACTCACAGATAGACCAGGTCATACTAAGGTCTAATTTACGTCAAATTTTTCCTTCCCCCTGCATCCAGTTACCTGTCAGTACAGATTTAGTGTACTATATACATTAAAAAGTATTAGACTTCTGTACACAGAGAACAAACTAATATCATACAAGGAAAAAACAGCAAGTATTATACGTGTCTTTCATCATATAACAGACTTTTCAGTTGACTAACAGGCCAAGTAATCTTCTATCATTAGAGATACAGGACCTGGTAAGTGAGAAATCTCCCTCTTTGATATACAGCTACATATTCCACAGAGAAGTACAGTCATCTGCTATGCAGATCAGGATTTGCTTAAGAATGTATTCCACAATGAAGAGGGCTTCAGTGTGGAACGGAAGAGCAGTGCTAGGAATCATAGAAACATTAAAGTTGGAAAAGACCTCCAAGATCATTGAGTCCAACCATCAACTTTGTAAAAAATACAGAATTATACCTTCTGAAACAATTCTCTTAACTCCAACAGCTTTAGCATATGCTCAAATACACATACACTCTCCATGTCAGCAGTGCAATACTGTTTCTTCCTTAACATTTTTCTACTTGCACCTGAGTTAAAAATGTGAGATATACAGTCATTAAACATAAAGGTCTTCTATATTTAAGCTTGGTATTGTGATAGACCATGTCCTGCTGTAATCACCTAAGCAACATTCCAGAGACACAATTTTTTTTTCCTGACCAAGAAAGCTGGAAAAAAATTAGACACTTTCATTTTTTGCACTGCAAAAATATTTTGCTTTATCGTAATCTTGTAAATAGTTGTATGTTTTTTCTGAGTGGAACATAGTAAGTATTTACCATCTTTTTTACACTTAACTAGCTCTCACAGTTGATTAATTACAACTTATTAGAATAATATTAGGTTTTTGAAAAACATTTTTCTTGATAACCTCATTAGCTTATTTAGAGATATGACAAGAGTTTTGAAGATGGAAGAACAGTAGATGACTCTAGAGTCGTACCAACACCAAGAGGAGACTGTGTGACTCAGTGCTCTTTGCTAAGGAGAATAAACCACCTGTTATTACAGAGGAGATAGAGACTACAAGACTGTGCTGCATAACAGAGGCAAAGATATGAGCTACAGAACTTAGGTGGGAAAGAATTCTGAGGAATGAAAATAAAAATCCATTAATTTTTCTTCAAACCACAACAAATGACACTCGAGCATTCCCCAGCGCAGCAGATGAAGCGTGACTGAATACCTCAGCAAAATGATGGCTTAGATGGTTTTCAGTTGCATTCACTTGATCCTTTAGGGAAGACAGCAAAGGAAACAAGATAATGAAATCAACAGATGCATCCAGGACAGGTGTTATTTAAATTGCATGCATATCTGTTGAGACACAGAACTACTGGACATACTCTCTGAGAGCAGTTGGCATTGTATCTCTTTGGGGTTTGAGGCTGGTGCAGCTGAGAAGAGGAACTGTAAAGCAAGAGAACCAAGGAGAAGACTGAGAAAGAGAATGAAATGATTCCTATGCATTTTTAATATGTAGAGGCAAGTAAACAAAACTATAGCAACAGCCAATCCAATACCAATAGATAAGAAGGAAGGATACTAAGAACAGAAATAGCACTCATTTATCAAAACAGTAATCAGGTGGTTCTGACTATGCCTAATGTTATTAGGAGACTTAGTGTGATCTAAAAGAAACATCATAAATATTTGTACTCTAAAATGTCAAGAACTTGACTGATGAAATAAGAAATTTGAATTTACAGTGTAGGATGTGAAACCAGATACTATGAAGTAGAAATATGAAAATAAGAGAGATTGGCAGCTGTAAATGGTTCACACTAGTTAAAGACACATGATGCTGGGGAAAAAAAAAAAAGAGTGGAGCAGAACAGTATCCTTTTACCTATACATTAAACTCTAAGAAAATGAAAGATAACATGGGTAGAATTTCTGCTTGATTAAAATTCTCTTTGAAAAGGGATAATTTTACCATATTGAAATTGTATCCTATGGAAATAAAAACAAGTTATCAGGGAAACTTCACCTAACTAGACAAGAAACGATATCAAAAGTATTTTGGAAAAACAAAAATATTGAAGAGTTGGAAAGAGATCAATTAGAGCTATAAAATTAAATAATGTACACTGTATAGCACACATCTACAAAGCCTAATAATACAATTCAGGTCTGTAATTTTACAACACTGATTAAAATAAGTTATTTTCTAAACTAGATTTGCTGAAAAAAATACAGTTAAAAAAGTAACCACATGCCTCTAAGACAACTGAAGAGCTGCGTATTTCTTTTGACCTAACACTGCAGATCACAAATGAAATAAAAGTGTGGCATGGAATAATCTAGCAATCTAAAACCGTAGTGAAGGAGATTGGATCAGATCATCCTGTGGTAAGATTTTTTGTATTGCTTAACTATTAAAATGCAGAATTATATAAAAGGAGGTGAAAAGACAATAAAAATGGTATTTGAATGTCCTCAAAGATGGTAAGTCACACAGGAATCCAGATTGCATAAGCACTGACCCTGGAATACCGCATGTACTTAGGCAACAAGTCAAAGATGATGATAATTGAGGACTAGCAGTTCAGTAGATTGCTCCTGACCATCCTGTGCCCATAGATACAGCCAAGGTACTGATTAGGCTTCATGAAAGACTGTCACCCTTCTTGAATCATTTTAACATAATTATGCTCCTTCAACTACCATTTCCCTGTATTTGGCCTGGACAAAGACAATTTAAATGCATTTCCTATAAATGGGCAATTTTCATAGGTATTGGATGTGCTCTTGGACATTTAAAGTTCAACACCTTTGTGATCAGATAGTTTTTGCATGGATTTACAATTTTGTGCTTGTTGGGGAGCTTTGCTGAATATTTTAAAATTCAGGCGGTTATTCTCTGTAACTGTTCATTAGTATACAGCCAGAGAGAGAGAAAGTAAATGCATGTGTCAGATGTATTTCTTAACATTGCTCTTATTTTTAACTTTTTTTTTCCTTAAGATCTTTCTTTTCATTTTTGTATTTTCTTCATTTTTCTGTTCAGTAAAGGGAGAAGCATGTCTTTGTGTTTGTGTGTATATGTGTAAAAATACATCTTCAGACATTTCAGATTATGACTAAAATGAAGCAATTCAAAGCATTTTCAGTAGCAGAAGCAGTGAACAATTACAAATAACTTTAACTCACTCTAAACTGCCAAAAGCAACAATGTACCTGGCAAATATTTGAGAAAAATAGTATGTATCGCTTTGTCTGATTTTGCACACTACCCACAGTTACCTTTCTCCCGGGACAAGAACATGAAACAGAAGTTAAGGCTTCCACTGCAGTTCATTCTTTCTATACTTACGATCTAATAAGTGCTGTTTCTTATGACTGATGAAATAGCTGATCAGGCACAGAATCAATTCTTGTCTGTCTTCATCAAAGTAATCACACCCAGTGCTTTGTGGAATGAATGATTAAACAAAAGGCCTGATTCTCAAAAATCCTGGGCTATTTACATGAATAAGAGAAGGGACATGAATGAGGGATATCAGTATCAGTCCCAAACAGAACAGCTATGTGCATGAGTATCCCAAAATAAAAAGCAGAAAAGTATAGCCGTTTTCCATCTTTATTCAATATTATATAGCTAATAATGTTGGCTGAAGTACTATCTTCAGCTTTCACAAAGCTAATAGGATAAAGCTTATATGTAACATATATATATGTATAACATTCTATTATAACAAAATATAGATACAAAAGTATGTTAATTCACACCTTGCAGTTTTAGAAACATAACTAACATGTCACTGGTAACGTCTCTGTGAGTTATTGTTACAGCAAATAAAAACAGGCAGGTATTTCTGGAAGATGATTTAAGTTTTAGGTGGCTTTACACTTGGAGGTCAGGATTTCCTCCAGTTATACAAGTCTATGTTAACCTGAGCAACACGGTTAAGTTCTTATAACCAGTGGAATGAAGCCAGGCTTTAAGGCCACAGTAGGAAGACCCCTTCCTTCATAGTTACTTGGCCTTGAATTGGATTTACATTAATGCATTTACACTGACATGTTGCTACAAAGTAAGCCTCTTAATGTTACAATAGCTTAGCATCTTTGTCACACCATCTCTTCACATCCATATGTAATCTATACACATTCATTATTTCTACAAGGATTGCCAGTCCTTATGATGAGCAGACATATTTATTTGGACAATATAAAATATCTACATTGTTTTGTTTATTGTTTTTAAATTCTTTCTCTCTCCTGCTCTTTATATAATCTTCTGATTAATCTTCTGAGCCAAACAAAGCTCTGATAGGTAAAACATTTTTCCTCTTGACAGTCTTCTATCTCTATTCTGTTCAAATATTGAGCTAGTAAAACATAATGCTGCCCTTACAGAATTGCAGTGTTTTATATTCCAGACTTAATAGGAAGTAATTTTTCTTCATTCATTCTTTTCCTTGAAAATCTAGTCACACAAAAATTACCACATTGCACCAGATCTGTGGGGTGTTCAGCTGAGGATCCTAACTCCCAACAATGACAATTATCAGGTACAAGAGGTGGAAAAAAGGTTACAGATGAGAGAACTTAGACTTGTTGAAAGATTTTTGTATATCCCTTAATATTTAGAGTTCTAAACCCTTAACCATGAAATATTTATGTCCTTCTAAATAGAAATTATAACAAGATATTCTAGCTGCTATGGTAAATATATAATCCATCTTTTAATCTTGCTGTATTCAAGGATAACCTTTGACAATGAGTGCTGCAGGTGAGTTATATACTGTATGGAAATATTAATAACCTTGCAACCATTTTGAATTGAGTAATTTTCAGTTTCACTGAACTTCACTTTATGGTACAGAGAAAAGAAAAACCTGTGATGTTTCTTTTCTACCTTTTCCCAGTTAAGCACTAGATTCTTATATCAGCAATTAGCTGGGCTTTGTTACTGGCTCTCCTAAAGAGCTCTCTTGGGAATGTTACCCGTGAGAGATTTTTCCAAAAGAAGGGACTGATCTAAGACCACCATATCCACTGATGGGTCAGTAAGGTGTGCTACTAAATACTTAGGAACTTCTGAAAATACCCACCCATTTTATAGGCCACAGGTAGAAGGTGGGCAGAGTAATAAACAAGAGTAGTTATAATATAATTCATTAAATTACCAACTTAGCAAAAGTATGGCAATGATAAATTTTTTTATTTAGGTGTGGTGCTAAGAAGCTTCTCTACTAAGTTTCAACAAGTCTATACATAAACAGAAGATGTTGTTCTTGCAGAGCAAGAACCTGGCAAGTTCTGTGCTTTTGAATCAATAATAGTGATCATACTAAATTTTAGGATCTTTTAAAAAAACACACACTATTCTGCCTTTTCTTCTTCCATGAAAAATTATAGGCCATGCTAATCTCCACTCAGAAATTTTTAGTTCTGTTACATCAAAATAATTAAGTGAGAAAAACAGTCTAGTGTTTGCATAAATGTAAATTGGGCACCTGTTTTAGAAAAAGGAGTTACAGAAATCGTAGTGTACACAATTCTTTTTAATGTGGCTATATTTTAAAAATTCAGAGTTACAATCTTTTACCATCCATTTACATAGATTATATTTGTGGACATTTTGTAAAAATATCAAGGTGGCCTGATGTCAACACTTGCACTTTTTCCAGTTCATAATCTGATTTGCACCCTGTATAGATTTATTATACTTCCACAAATTGTATTTACATTTTCATAGCATTCAGCTGCACTGTAGTCTTGATTTACACTTATCCAATGTAATTAAAGTATTTGTTGTGGGCTTATAAGATACTTATTGGTCTGTATTTCCACATTGTCTCTCCCCCCCAAACCCAAATCTATTTTACCCATCAAGCTAAATCTTAAAAAAAAGGTAGAAACAATTATCTCTAAAGCAGATTCGTATACAGATAGAAGGTCCATCTGACCTGAATTTCCCTCTAACCCTACAACACGAATTTAAAATTTAAAATAAAGGCCTTTCTCTAAAGGAATCAGACTCTAATTAAGTACAGTAAAGAGTCTTCCATAGTGTCAGTGACTCATGCTAACAGAAAAAGACAGACTTAAACTCTGTTCTTAACATCACTGTCTCTTTTTACATTATATTTCAGGTCTTTTAGACAGGGAAACTACATACAATAGTGTCATATGGAATTAATCTTAGAATATGAATGTGTTAAATAGCGCTATGCTGAGTTCTATCTATTTTGTTGCTTTTTGCAGTTAAGTTTAACCCTGGCTGATAGCTGTCTTTATTTTCTTTAGGTGTCTTAACTCTCTGAAGTACAATACATTTGCATACCTAATTTTAATGCTGTGAGAACTCCCATTCTGTTTCTTTAAAACAGAAAGGGATTTCTGACAGACAGCACCCACACATAGATTTGACTAATTTCCACTGGTGTATGTGCAAACCTGAATAGACAGGACTAAGACAAGTATATGTTAGATATCCCCCTGAGAAACTAAAGTGGAAGTGCTTTAAAGGGACATTTGAAAACTGGTCATAAATATGGGCCTCTTCTTCAATAGATTATAATTGATCAACAATGACATAAAGTGAAACTTATTTATTCAGAAACCGAGTCTTACTGAAGGTCATGGGTATTAAGTTACAAAATACTTATTTTTTTCTCAATGGAAGTTCTTAAAGCACATAAATAATACCAAAAATCTCCCACTATACCCTGTGTTCTTCCCAGATTGTGCTCAGTTTAGTCTATTTGAAAAGATGATTTCTCATTAAAAACAAAAAGGGGGTAAGATAAAGGCAGTAATAATGGAGTAATATGTTCAAGGTCTGATTGACTTGTGATTTTTGTTCTATGAGAGTTTACTGGTTTTGAAGTAAAAGATTAACAGTTCAACAGAAAAGAACAGCCTTTGTTTTCTTTATCCTGTTATTTCTACATAATATTCAAAGCTAATGAATGGCTTTGACTAATAGTCAATGCCAGGAAATTCAGCAGTAAAAGTGGAAAGGGAAAGGGAAATGACTTTTCGTGTTCAAATAAATGCGAATAATTTGAAAAATTGAAGGACAAAAAAATGTTGGGTATAAAATAAACATTTTGCCCCTCAGAGTTGCACACAGACATATCTAATTAGAGACATCAAATTAAAAAATGCATCTAACTGAAGTGAAGTCATCTCTCACCCATTAACGAGCAGAAACAGGTATTGTAAAAGCAATTTCCTGAAGGGTTGATGTTAGGTTTTCCAGGTAAACTGTGTTCTATAATATTTAACATCACTCATCAGGTTTTTTCTTGATAGAAATTGAAAAACTAAAAAGTATTAATCCAGTTTTAGTATTAGTATGCTTAAAACTCATTGACTCAGGCTGTTTACATTCACCCTCAAAGGCATTCTCAAGGCTGAATTCTCTGATCATCCCCTCTGGCTCAGAGTCTGAGAGTGTAATTGGACATCATGGGAGTGCTCATCTGGAGAGAATGTCAAATCTAGTCAACATCCTCCACTGTAGTTTCAGGCAGTCTAGACCCACATGTACTGATATACGTTAAGACACATCCCAAAGCACACACACCATTATGCCCTCCAGCTGATCTGCAGAGTCAGTGTACCTGTGCCTCTCACTACAGAACTTTACACATGGTTGCTGCTTGCATCTTGTCTCACTGCTACAGTGGCAAAGTGGAGAACTGTTCACAAGGACCAAAACAGCTAGTCTGATTTTTCACAAGAGTCTCTGCCCTTGGAGTTCCTGCTCCAATCTGCAGGCCAAGAGACAAGGTGATGGCTGTGATCTCTTTCAAGCAGAAGAGTTAAAGTTTTAGGTGAATCTGCAAATCATGACATGCCTGCATAAAAACATAGCAAAAGTGCACATTCCCATTGCCCCTTGACAGCTGCTGAACTGAGTTTAATGGATTCCTGCTTTGCTCTTCCCTTCCTTGTCTTCATTCCAATCACTCATTTCAAAACAAGTAACAGTGCTGCTCATAGCCAATATGAAGGACAGCACTGGCCTACAAATAAAAACAATTTAAAAAGGAGATTGACCCTTTAACCTTTACTTGCACACAAAATATACCCTCCTATTACACATGCATCCCACATTTCTGCATTGGTCCAAGTCTGTCCACATCATTTTTATATTGTTCAACTCAGCAGTGAAACTAACTGTTGAGGAGACAGCTGGAATACCGTTTCATATAACTCACACAGAGACACTTCACTCCTGGTCCAGGTTCTGGTAAGCTTGGTCTGTGATGACGTGTTAGAAGCACAATTCAGCAGGGTCATTCATACAACAATGGCATAACAACTGCTTGGGAGACAGATTCACTCCCAGCATTTCTTTTCATCAATCCTATTAACACTCTGTCTATTACAGGTTGACTTGGTTTCCCAATCCCCCTTCCAAATGTGCCTCAGCCTTCATGTAAAATTCACTTTACAGTGAAGTTCCCCCCTAAGAATAGAGGACAGGAAAGATTGTTAATATGAATGCCTACTGGGCACTCCAGTACTGGAGCAACCAACAGAACAGTCTATCAGAGCAATGAAAGAATTCCCTGACCTTACTTCAAAGAGTCAACAGTTATGGGAAACCAGTGCAGACCTGAGAAAATATGGGGTACAAACAAAATAATTATGCAGAGAATACACAGGCATCAGCAAATGTGTTTCTTTATTCCTGCCAGGCTAAGAAAATTATTCAGCGGTTCTTAATACAGAGAAACTGAATAGAGGATTGTTGAAATCAGTGCCATACTCAACATGCATATCCGTTCTGTATAATAAGAAAAGTGAGTAGGACTAAGAATCAGTTCACTTACTGTGAAGTGACGCTGTGCCCTTTCACAGTCAGAAAAATATATTTTGAAGGAGTGTTTTAAAGGCTGGAGAAGTCAATGGTGGCATTCAGTCAGGCATTTGAAGGCGTAACTAGTTTTATTTTCCCTTCTTAAGTCATGTTTGATGTGGCCATGACCCTATCATGATCTACAAGTTGGAGCAATTCCACAGCCAGAAATACAAGGCTGATAACCAGTCCTTTTGACCTGATAGGTTTGGGAAGACTATGTGCAGTGTCAATAGCAAAGTCTATTAAATTCATGGACAAAATATAACACCTATTCTGCAAATCTGAACCATTCAGATAACTAAACTCAACCCTTTCTTGTTTATCCGTCATTAGTACTTAGAATCATAGAATCATTGAGGTTGGAAAAGACCTCTAAGATCATCGAGTCCAACCGTCAACCCAACACCACCACCCACTAAACCATGTCCCTAAGCGCCTCATCTACACGTCTTTTAAATACTTCCAGGGATGGTGACTCAACCACTTCCCTGGGCAGCCTGTTCCAATGTTTCACCACTCTTTCAGTAAAGAAATTTTTCCTCATGTCCAATCTAAACCTCCCCTGGTGCAACTTGAGGCCATTTCCTCTCATCCTATCGCTAGTTACTTGGGAGAAGAGACCGACCCCCACCTTGCTACAACCTCCTTTCAGGTAGTTGTAGAGCGCGACGAGGTCTCCCCTCAGCCTGCTTTTCTGCAGGCTAAAACAACCCCAGTTCCCTCAGCCGCTCCTCAGAAGACTTGTTCTCCAGACCCCTCACCAGCTTTGTTGACCTTCTCTGGACACGCTCCAGCACCTCAACGTCCTTCTTGTAGTGAGGGGCCCAAAACTGAACACAGTATTCGAGGTGCGGCCTCACCAGTGCCGAGTACAGGGGCACGATCACTTCCCTCCTCCTGCTGGCCACACTATTTCTGATACAAGCCAGGATGCTGTTGGCCTTCTTGGCCGCCTGGGCACACTGCCGGCTCATGTTCAGCCGGCTGTCAACCAGCACCCCCAGGTCCTTTTCCGAACTACTTAATGCAGTTTATACTAGTCACTTAAGCAGAGGTTTATCATGTCAAAGTGGGCATCTGCATTTGCATCTTATTATTATTTTCTATCATTATTTCTTTTGGATTAATGACTGTATCACACTAACAAAGCTAAGCAAATTCAAAACCACAAAAATTCAATTCTTTGCCCACCCCTAACCAGTTAAAAATCCTAATGCAACATTTATGTGAAGAGTAAAACATGTAGCGTTATTTACAACACAATTAAAGAAGAATAAAATTAAAATTTTATCACTGATAATAAATTATTCTTAATTGACTTTTTCTACAGAACAGTATTAAAAACAGAGGAAAACATCAAGTGATAGTCAGACCTCCCTCTTGTCTTTTATCTGCCAACTTTTCTGGTTGTTTGTCAGGACACTAATAATTCTGAGACAAAGGTGGTGCAGTGCCTTTTTAGAGCTCTTTTCCTACATGGTTTTCTCTTCCTTGTCACCATTTCCTTTGTATGGACACAAACTCATTGCTTGGTTATTGATTTGGAAAGCAAACAGGGCAGGGAAGTAGTTATTTGTTGTAATCTTTGTACCAAATCCTCTTATACAAGTAACTGCCCCTGTTGGGCCACATTGTAATATGTTTACTCACGGAGAGTAGCACTGTGAGAAATGGAAACAAAGAAAGAGACACATGCTGTACAAGAGGTCTGTAGTGGTGTGAGTTGGTTAGGAAAGTTCTCGGAGCTCTGATCATTTACAGAAAGGCTCTAGAGAAGAATTTCAGAATACAGCTGAGCTGAGCTACCCACCTAGTACAGAAAGAAAGTGTTGCCTCCCATTGCACTCATTGCTAGCAAAACAGAATCTGGTTAGTTCTGTCTGGGCAAAACCAAGATGTCTACAAATTCTGGATTTTACATAAAGATGTGAAGAAGCATTCTTAATTCATTAAATGTATTCTGGAGAGCATCAGCCCCCACAAACACCAACCTCATGTCTGAAAAAGTTTTTAGCATTGGTCAGAGAATGTAAGCATATTAATGCATAGATCATGCTCCCTGACATCTAGACCTTGCTCAAAATGGCCCTGCTATCTCACTTTTAATTCGTATTCAAAATAACTGTCATATGCTCAAATCAAGAACTCAATACAGTTTTGTTTTGCAGCTGAAAATTCTGGGTTTGGATGGAAGCATCAATTACTCAGAGAAAAAGAAATTATTTAAACCAGAGAAAGTAGAGATGAAGTAATAATGCTTTTGCACTTTTTTCTTCCTTATTCTTGTGCTACTTTCATTCCTGATGTCAGTTATTATCTAATAGGGAGCATGAAAGGATACCAGCAACAAGTAGTTAACAATTTAATAGTTGGAGAATGTCATAAACATACCGGTTCATAAGTTTATATTTAAGCATACTGAACTCAAATCCATTGCTTAAGTTTTTTCCTCTTCATTACATTATGAAATTAATTGAAGTGAGCCTTAAGCAGAAATTGAAAACAGTATAAATATAAATAAGCATATAAGTATAAATAAAGGAACAAATTCAGCTTTGATTGAAACTAAAATCTTTCAAAACCACGAAGTATACAGTGCAAAGAACCAGAAAAAAATGACTGTGACCTTCTGTGAAGCAGGACAGAGCACTCTCTTCTGCACTGGTTTGTAGTCATTGACTGTATATATGTAGCTGTTGTAGGAGATACAAAAGTAGTAGAGGTTTGGGGTGGGTTTTTTTGGGGTGGTGGTGTCAGTTTGGGTTGGGTTTTTTTTTTCCACCTTTATCTTTTTATCTGCCCTATCTGAAGCCTGCTGTTCCACTAGAGAATAAATATATGCATAAAGCCCCATAATGGAAGCAGAACAGCAAGGGGCTAATCAATCCAGTGGTAACATAACAAAAGGTGTTATGACTGAAACTCTCTGTTGAAGCCAATGACAAAATACCCTTCCTTTCAGTGTAGCCAGAAAATGTAACAGGTGACAATTACTTTATCACTTACAAGCATCAACCTGAAATTCCTTTTCATTTTGTTCCTTTTTGTTACAAACTCATAGTACTGGTTATAGCCACAGACTATAGAAGCACTGAAGCAGAATATTAAGGAAACAAAACTAGTTCAATCTTTAGAGATACTGCAGACTTCACAAATTCATATCCTTGGGCTGCAGAATACATAGAAACTAAGCCCATTCTGTGTATAGGTACTAACCATTTGAAGAAAGACAACCATCAGATTGTCAGCCTCAATCTTACAGAACTAAAGAAAAACACAATCCTGTCCTTGAATTTATTTAACGTATTTTTGTAACATTTACTAGGGAAAAAAGCCCACAAAAACTCTGATATCCTCAGAGTTTGTTTACTTTTTAAATGAGTTAGTTCATATCATGGAAACAGTAGAGGTGGATTAACACTGTCCTAGTTTTATCTAGGTCTCCTCTTAAAGAAGCAGTTCCATGCCCAAAGTCCTTCTCTGTGCTTTTTGAACTTCTACTGTATTTTCTTTGAGAAGGGATTTCTTTATGCTCTTAAACTTCAGTTATTACCGTGGCAAGGGAAATAAAAGCTTTTTGATTGATATGTAAACATGCAATGAGAAAAAAGAAATTTAAAACTATATTCACAGAGGAATAAGAGGAACATTGAGAATGGGTTGTGATAGTCATGTCATGCTAGTTTTACATGTAACTAGAGCATCTGGACAGAATGAGGAAGAGAGACACAGAAAATAAATGTGATGGTACAGAGAATAAGAAAATGAGAAATATCTGAAGTACAGAAGTGCCAGACAATGTAAGGGAATTGAACTTTATGGTAACGGCTTAGAATTTACTTGAGAACAATTGTGATCAGTCAGTAGCATGTCACAGAGCAAGCCCATAGATCTTTTTCTCTCCTTGAATTGTACATAGTCATCCAAGCTTGTCATAATAACTAAGCTGCATTAGTTTCAGCAGAAGGAGGTATTTTTAAGGAAACCAGGTGATCAAAGGGCCCTGTGAAATAAACCAGAGAAAACAGGTATTATAGGCCCTATCTGCTTTAACTTTGAAGCTACATAAAGAGATGAAAGAAATTACTAGAAGCCCTGACAAAAGGACACATTATAGATTGGGCTTTCTCTTTAAGCCCTTCTTCAGCTGACATGGTTATATTTCTGGAACTGTGAAAGGGCAAAAATTCTTGTATCCCTGGAATGTGAAGAGGCACTAAAAAGATTGAGGAGTAAATACAATAGAACAGGAAAGTTCAATTTTGACAAGGGCAAAACTAAAAGAAGAGAATTTTTAAAGATGAGAAAAGAAAAATAAAGATATAGTACAGACTCTGGCATAGTTGAAAATGAAGATTCAGGGACATAGAGATGGCCAGACAGAAGAAAAGTGTTCATGCCAAATAAGAAAATAGGGGTACCTTTTTTTTGAAATATGAAATCTAATGTAAAAGGTACATACTTAGCAGTATGGATTCATGCAGAAGTGAAAAGGGAAAAAAAATCCATACTTGTTATAGAACTTTCCTTTATCTTTGCTTCTTCTATTTTTATGTACCAATACTTCCACTAATAATAAAAGGCATAAGCTTTAAACCAGGAATGATGGGGGACAGAGATGACAGCCTACAATCAAGAAGTTGTGGATCAGGTTGGCGAGAAAAGCATGCAGGGTGATGTGGACAGGTGAGACACTGTAAAAAAGAAAACGGCTGAAAACCTGATCAAACACATGCACAGAAGTAAGGAAATGTCTACAGGACAGCATTATGGGGAAGCTTTCATAGCTTTTCTGGGAAAAGCGCACAATTGAGTGCCTTTCTGAAGTGCATGCAGCACAGGAAAGAAACGGGAGGAATTAAAGGTGTACATACCATTGCAGAGTTGCAATCTCATTGGGATCATGGGCACATTGTGAGATACCTTATGTGACTGGAGTGTTGCAGTGGATTGCAGGCTCTTTAGGAAGCTGAGGTGGAGAGGAGGGAGCACTGCATTTTATGTGAGAGTGTGGATGGAATGCATGGAGCTTTGCTTTGGGATGGATGACGAGCCACTTGAGAGTTTATGGATTAGGATTAGTGGGCAGACCAATATGGGCATGTTGTTGTGGGTGTCTGCAACAGACTACCTGATCAGGAAGAAGAAACAGATGAGGCCTTCTTCAGACAACTGGAAGAAGTCTCATATTCACAGGCCCTGGTCCTCATGGGAGACTTTAATCACCTTGATATGTGCCAGAGGGACAACACAGCAGGACACAATGTAGAAGGTTTCTGGAGTGCATTGGTAATGACCTTATGATACCAGTGATCAAGGAGCTGATTAGGGGACACTCTCTACTGGACCTAACACTTGCAATCAAGGTAAAACTGGTCAGGGATGTGATGGCTGTGGGCAGCCTTGCCTGCAGTGACCATGAGATGATGGAGTTCAATCCCTTGATAGAAGTCAACAAGGCAAATAGCAGGTTCACAACACTGGACTTCAGGAGAACAGACTCTGGCCTGTTCAGGGACTTGGTTGGAAGCCATGGGATATGGTTCTGGAGAGAAGAGGGTCCAAAAGAGCTAGATGATTTTCAAGGATCCACACCTCCAAGTTCAAGAACAGGCCATGCCCATATGCAGGAAGTAAAGCAAAAGCAGCAGGGAGCCTGCACAGATGGACAGGGAGCTCCTGACAGAACTTGGGCATAAGAAGAAACCACACAAGAGGTGGAAGCAGGATTTGGTGACCCAGAACAAATGTGTGTCCAAGTGTACAGGGACAGTGCAGGACAGGCTTAGGAAAACCAAAGGCACCTGGGGTTGAAACTCAGAAGGTTCATGAAGGGCAACAATAAGGTGGACTTCTACAGGCACATCAGCAGCAAAAGGAAGACTAGGGAAAGTGTGAATGTGCTGCTGGTGACAAAGGACATGGAAAAGGCCAAGATAGTCCAATCTTGTGTTGTCTCAGTTTTTACTAGTCAGACTGGCCTTCAGGAATCCCAGATCCATGAAAACAGTGGGAAAGTCCAGAGCAAGGAAGAGATCAAGTTCAAACAAACTGGACACATAAGAGTCCATGGGACTGAGGAAGCTGGTTGATGTCACTTCAAGTCCACTCAATAATCTTTGAAAGGCGATCACAGTGATTGGGAGAGAGTCCTGAGGATTGGACTAAAGCAAGTGTCACTTCTACCTTCAAGGAGGACAAAAAAATAACCAGGAAACTACAGGCCAGTTAGTCTCACCTGGAAAAGTGATGGGGCAAATAATTATGAAAGCCATTTCCAAATATATGAAGGACAAGAAGGTGACTGGCAGTAGTCAGCATGGATTTATGAAGGTGAAATTATGCCTGACCAGCCTTCTGAGGTGAGATGACTTGGTGGATGAGGGGAGAGCTCAGTATTAGAAAGGCTTTTGACGCTCTCTCCCACAATGTTCTCATGGGCAAACTGATGAAGTATAGGCTAGATAAATGTGCAATGAGGGAGACAGAAAATTGGCTGAACTGCCAGGCTCAAAGGCTGCATCAGCAGCATAAAGTCCTGCTGGAGGCCAGTCACTAGTGTTATGCCCTGTAAAATTTATATTTTTAGAATTACAGCATAAAATATAAAACAATTAATTGCTTGTGTAAACATTGTAAAGTATTCTCATATCATTTCTAAAATGTCTGTGATTTTTCCTAAGATTAGTATCAACTGATATAAATTTATTCTGGTTTTCACAAGTGCAACAAAACAGCACAGGTTAGCGCCCCTTCCATGTATTTTGAATACAGCCATATAGGAATACGTAGCTCTACTACACCAGGAATATTAAACTGATCTGATAGAAATTAAAGTCAGGTGGGCTGAATCCCACTGAAGGTTTTGAAGCCTACTCCTGCACAAAAAATACTAGCAATCTTTAAAGAACTAAGGAATGTGTTCGAATTACATAAATAAAAGTTCTACCTCGCTACATTTTTAAGAAACATAATACTGTGAAGGATCAAGAAATTGGCACAGGAATGTAAATGTAATTCCAACTCTTCTTGTTTGCAAAAGGAAGGAGGAAAACACAGTAAGTAAACCAAGACCTTTTCAAGTAAATATCAATTCAAAGAATGTGAATGTAGATTACTTTTAATTAATAATTAAGGGAAGATGCTTGGACCTGGACTCAAATATACTTCCAATTGAAGTTAAAGATGAGTTGGTAGCAATGTTTTTCCAGTAAATTGAAGGAGAAAGTGAAATATCGTTTTGTAGGTATTCGTAACTATAAACCTGCACTTTGCTGAGATAGGTCTGGTACAAAGAACCACAGGCTTCTGGATATGGATCTGAATCAAATCTCTAGGCTTAAACCTAAATGTAGGCGCTATTCTTTTGATTCCAACACACATGATTTATGCTCTACTACATGCATTTTTCGCATGAAGTTCAATAGAGATCTGATAATGTGAAATATACCATTTGATCTGATCATGCCCTGTAGATCCACTTGTGAAACGAAGAGGTGAAAATATGAGATTAAATTTATGTCCATTTTTACAGGATTCCAAGTAAAGGGAACCAGTTTTTAAGGACCTAACCTAATAGTACTTCTAAATGAATTATGAAAATGGCAGTGAAATGCAGTATGTTTTGAGAATCCCTGTGTGATTAAGAAACAGCTGAACACATTTGAAAGAGAGAAATAGAAGAGTAAGGATAAATTAAACTTAGTCTTTCCTTCTGCCTCCAGGTTTACAACAATTACAGCTCCTACAGTTCAGAAAAAACTTCTTAAATAACTAGAATATTATAGAAATATAACCTCAAACAAAACAGTTTATGGCAGTTTGCAAATCTGAAAAAAATCTGCATTCAAAAAACCAAATATTTCCTAAAAATTAGTATTAAGTGTGAAAAATCTTAAGAGAATGCAGAACAGTCACCTTAGGAAGTAAACAACAGGTATTTTAACCAAGCCAGATAAAATTTCTAAAGTACCTGCTGCATATTCTAGCTACTAGTTACCACTCAAGATTGCCTTTACTCCATCAACATAACAATATCTGAATTGTGCATAGGGATTCACTCAGTGAATGCATAGTTAGTTCTGGCATCATAAATGAGTAAGAGAAGTAGAAAGGTTGCACATGTGTAAGTTGTATAAGATATTCAAGAAATGTTTTAAGTCAGTAATACCTTCAGTGTTAGGTTGCTAGTCACTGCATTACTTTTATGTATTCCAGGCAAATATGATACATAAAAAATTATACTTCCTAAGGAAAGAAAATCTCATCTCTCATATTCAGTTTTGCTAATGAACCACAAAGTGCCAAAATACTAGCAAGACTGTAAATATCCCATTGCCTTCTTACATGTATGTAAAGCATTCAGGACTTATTAATAAATGACAAGAGCCTGAGGATATTATTGGAAAGATTCCTGAAACTGTGCCATTTGCATGTTCAAGAAATAGCCCAAGATATATTTTTTTGGTTGTTATATGACAAAAAATGTCTGAAAAGAGTGGGATATGCTAATGAATACTTTCACGTACCAAGGCATAGACAGTTTACACAAGTCCCAAATTAAAACCCAAGGAAACTGAAATCGAACTATTGTGTTTACTTTCCTCTGTTACCCTTTTCTTCCAAATTATGGAGATACATATTTTTTTAAAAAGTGCATATTATACAATAAGTGTAGAAATTATATGTAGATACATGTTCTGCTGGTAACCAGTAATCAAGAAAAGTAAAAATCAATAAAGAAACTCAAACATGATGGATAATAAGTTGGAAATGATGCTATTAAATCTAGTTGAACAAGAGTGGGCATGTAAATAAAGTCTAACTTTATGTGGGTAACGTGCACTCTTACTAAGGTGTATAGATCTCATAGGTCTTGGAAAAAAGTGTACGACTTCAATTTTGACCCACTGATGCAGCAAATTAAAAAAGTTTAAGACATCTGGAACAAATATGCAATCCTGTAGGCAAAGAAAATTACTACTATTAAAAGGAATGTTCTGCCTAGATTGCCATTATTACTGTTTCAATCTCTCCCAGTAGTACTCCCTGGCATAACTACCACAGAGAAAGAAAGCATGATCTTCAATTTTACAAGAAATAAAACAACTGGATAATTCAGCTGCAGAGGCCAGCTTCATAGAGTAGTCCAGCAGTGCCAGATACACATTCTGGTTCCTGATGCAAAATTGCAGAGATTTGAGTCAAATCAAGACTGAATTTACAAAGATAGGTTTTGACCCAGAAGATCCCTGCCAAGACATCAAGGTAGCTCAACCTTCCTGTACAGTCCAGAAAATGATTAAACAATGGTTCAACTGACTCTGTTGTTTTAGGTTCTAGGATCTACATATTAATTTCTAGCTATAATATCTCTGTTTGGTGTATTTAGAAGAGTATCCTCAAAGATTTTGTTTTTGAAGTTAGTGTTAACATTTCCACTGGTTCAGACACAAGAAAAAATATCAAAAAGGGTAAACAAGTTGCACAAATGCTGGGAATATTATGTAGCAATACTATTCACAGGACATGAACAGGACAATAGGCAATGTCATCATGTAGATAGTGGGTTGATGAAGCAACAGCAGCAGGAAGAAAACAGAGATGATGATAACAGGCTAGAGGGAATGACTAAGGAAGGCAGGAAAAAGAAAAGTATGAAAGGAGGATATAGCAGACTGAGTACACAAATGCGGGAAAGACTATTTGCATATGACATGAAAAGGTTTCACCGTCCATGCACAGGAGGTAGAATTTATAAACAGTCATGAAAGAAAAACAGGTAATTATATTAATGCTAATACACGAGATGGTTTTAACTTTTTTCTGGATTTATTTAGGGTTTTTTATACAGAATAAACAACATGTTATTAATAACTTTTGTTTTGTTTCTCTCAGCCATGGTATTCCCTCAGGTGTGTGAAGAATGTTTATGTGACAGTGGTTACAATAATATCTCTGAACCCAGACACCCCCCAAAATTATCAATAATTCATCAGAACTAGTCTCTGGTTTTTTTCAGATGCATCTACAGTATTTGTCTGGTAAAACTCTTCACCTCATGCACAAAACATTCAGTCCCACACAGATTACACAAGAAGCACTTGATTGCAGTTTAGCAAAGTAAATTATACCCAGCTTTCAAAAGTGTTTCTCTCTAGGTCTTAAATATAAAAAAAGCATAACTCTGGTACTGACTTTACTCTTATTAACAGTTTAAAAAATTCTCACCCTAAAAGCTTAACCCCCTGGTTTTGTTAGGTTTCATTACCCATAGAGGTATAAAAAAACCCAACAAAATATAACTGTAACAGGGGGACTGCCCCTGTTCCATGATGTGCCCCTGCAAGAGTCTGGAGTGAAAAAAATAAACAGTGGCGGCAAAGAGAGAAGGTTATCTGGGGAATAATGAGTGCTTGGAAGAGGTGGGATGCCTGTGACCCTACCTATTCACACATATCCACGGAAGTGACAGTGCACAGATTTTGTCCTTCCTTCTCTCCTGTATAGACAAGCATTCATGAATAGCCTTGGTATCGGGGTGTTCTGTATTCCAGGCCTAGAATATTAAAGAGGATAACATTTCTGCATACTGCATTGCAGTTTATTCTGAAATAGTTTTTAGACATTTGTAATTAACATGTGAAATAAGTTAGCAGAGCAGCAGAAATATCAAAGTGCCATGCAGTTGCGTTGCTAGAAACTCATAAGCAGCTTCATTAGTTCAGATCAAGACTCAAACAGAGTCTTGATTAATTTTTTTTTTAAGTCATACAGTGAATCTTACATAAGTATGGTAAATTGCCTTAGAAAGCATTTCTATTTCCATGAATAATTAAATCAATACTCACTCATGTTGAAACAAATCCAAACATAATTTTTGGTATACACAGTTAGCAATGAAGTGACTCATTTAGACTAAAGGACAACTATTAAGGGAAGGGTTAATTTTTAAAATCTTCCTTTCAATTCCCAATGGCACTAAAGAATGTACAAAGAAATTAAAATGGTTTTCATGATGAGATTCTTTATAGCTTTTGCAAGGTCAATAAGAACTAAATATTAAGTTTTGTTTTGTCTCTGCTCAGTCACTTCAGTGACAATTGACACTGTTAGTCAATTTTGCTTTCATGTACTTATGTAGAAGAATAATGCTACTGTGTTTTGAATTTAAAAAAAATGGAAGTCTAACAACATGTCTTCGGGTTTTATTTCCCCAACATTTTTATTATCACATAAATATGCCTATGTGCTATGCTTATAATCACAGACCAGAAGTGTTTTTGCTGTTGGCTAAAGTGCTTTCCTTCTTGTGTTGGAACATCATGATGTGAATACACTAAACTAAGCAAAAAGGCTAACACAGATAATTGCAAAATGCTGTCTAATGCTACCTGTAAAGACTTACAGACAGTAACAGTTAAACCTCACTGTACTTGTTACTTTCAAAAGCAATCAATCACACAGTGGTACATTAACCAGACTTCCCTGCATACATTAGGGTATACTGCTGAAGTTACAAGATTCTACCATTTTACTAAAGTTTGACATATTTCTTGCACCACACAGAATGAAGATTATTGCTGTTCTTGCAGCTTCACCTGCACTGTCCTTGTTCTAATTTAAAACTACTTGCCCAATCATTCGGCATTTTGAGCGCATGCTCCACCCCTTAGCAGGAGAGAACAAAAAGGAAGATTGTGAGGCTGGTCCTTTAGTGGACAGATGATGCAAAGTCAACTACCGGCAATAAGAAAGACCCGCCAGAATTATCTCAGCCCCAAGAGCCTACTTACCTCACCAGTACGGCAACTGAAACATCTGGACCTGATGCATAGGAATCTGAAATCTACTTGCAGAGTAGGGGATGGCAGGGGAGGAGTTGGAGGAAGTGATTGCGCATACTTTTGGACATATGAGCATCCGCCATCATGAAGATTTTGCAAAGGGGAGCTGACCACACCAGATTTTATCATTCCGTGCCAGAGCACAGCTCATTACAGCATATTTAGCATAATTGTCGTGGAGCTCCGCAAGACTGTAGATCCTATTCTTACCACATGATACAGACAGCCATGACATAGTGTCATGGAGGCACACGAAGTCAAATTAGGCAGGTGATAAATTCAAAAATAAACTTTGTTTTAACCAGAATTGTTTAAGAGAAAACTAACTACAAATGAGGCATGAACACCCCAACAGCATCAGTAAACCACAGGTTCAGGATGGTGTACAAGGAATTAACACTGCTCAGGCGGCTTTAGAAATGAGGATCCCAAATGTGCACAATCACTCACCTATAAGATGAGGGCTCTCAACCTCGAGGAGTTTCCTTGGGCGGCGTCCCGACCCACGGGGAGAGTCCCCGACTGCAGACCCGCTGCTCCGAGCAAGACCGGCTCCACTTGCCCCCCGGCGGGGCTCCGTTTATACCCCAGTCGAATCTGACCTGTGGTCAATTCTGATTGGCTGAGGGCCTTGACTTCCTTACCCCTCGCCCGGGGTGTATACGTGACGGTAATCACTGCCCCGAGGTGTGTACGTGACGGTCAGCGCTTGCCACCTTAAAGGCGCGAAAGTAAGGGCGCGAAAAGTGAGGACGCAGCGGTCTTAATGCCCCCGGTCTTTGTCAGGGCGGGTGCACCTGCCACACGCAGGAATACCTATCTCTATTGTCAGTGATACAACCTTTTCCATTTACAGCTAGTGACTGTAGCAACCACAGGTCATCAAACGAGTCCCTGCTTCCTGACATGAATACAAAGTGTAACTTGTTAATAGCTCTGCCCAAAATACCTGTTTCATCATTGCATGGAGAATCTGCCAGAAATGAGCACACAAAATGTCTGAACAGCCCAATGTGTGAAACTCTTCCCCATCCTCAGTGGACTTGTCTGCAAAGCAAAAAGCTGTGCCAAATATGACTGATGTGTTTTTCAGTGGAAATTATGGCCTACAGACTCTTTTACTTTCTCTCACACAATCCTGTTTCGATCAGTTTTATTTTCTACATGAAACAGAGCAGATTCTTTTTGCTGTTGCCATAACAACGGGCAGAAACCTCACCACCCTGGTCAAAATTCCCTGACATTCATGTTAAGAAGACCTCTGAGCAAGCAAGCACTTGCTCTCCTCAGTATGATTGCTGACTTTTTCATCTATACCAGTAGTAATCCTGTCAGGAATGACTGGTGTGCTGCTCTTGGACAGCATCCCCACCTCAGGGATTCTGAAGAAGCTTTTCCCATTCTGTAAGGGACCAGACTTTGTGTGAGTGCTAGCCATGTACACCCAGAACTGTGAGGGGATGACCGATGTGAACTTGATTGCAGGTGTTTCAGCAGCTCAGTGATTCTTCCAAAATACGGTTTGTTTGGATTTTAGATAAATCACTTTTCTGATTTATTTACATTAGTGGTCACTTTTCCTGACTACAGGTCGTTGGATCCTCCAGTTCCTACTGAGTTCCTGCCTGAAATATACTGAATATTGACTGTGAGAATGAATAGACTGAAACTAACAGCAGACACCAACAGGCAAAGTTTCTTGTATAGGTCTTATGTAGGTCATGACATTGTATATGGAAAAGAGACGGGAGGCATAAGGGAAAACACTAAGAAAGTTTTTTATAAGAATACAACAGGGATAGTGCAATATGTTTTGATCAAATGTATCCATTATGGTGTGCATGTGGATACTTTGTGCTAGATCAACTTTGTTTACAGACCTTCAAGATCCAATAAAGCAAGACAGACATAGCCATAGCTGAATATAGACATTCTTCTTCATTTATTTCATCATCTGTTGGAATATACGTAGCAAGCTTAAGTTCAATACTAATTTTTTCTCAAATCTGAACTGAATATACCTTGTTAACCTGGACTGGCATCTAAGGAAATCAAAACCTATATCTGAATGTTTTCAGCATGTTGCAAACTTGATTTACCTTTAATTTATCTTATTGTAGAATTACTGTCTCATATTATAGAATTTAATAATTTAAGACTAGAAAGTGATGACCTTTTTAAAGAGAAATAGTTTTATCAGATACTTATTGTAAAAATAAAACAGTTAGAAAGGAGTGAAATTAGGATCTGATGTAATATTTATCTCAGAAACCCAAGGAGAGTTCAGTGGGAACCTGGCATTTCCTTATCTTCTGATTTGCCTTTGAGATTTACAGTTCATAATGGCATAACAGTCAGCAGACATGCAAAACAGCCCATGTCTTACTCCCAGAGTGACAGCTTATATGAATCAGGACATGATCAACTGCACAACTTCTGAGCAGAAACAGAATTAAGATTATTAATTATATAAGTGAATACATAACTATATACATAACAGCTTATTTATTGATATTGTCTTTTTTACCACAGGAGCAAACTGATGCCTCTTAGGCAAAGAAAGCAACATTTATACAAGGCTTTGTGTTTTATATACTGCAGTAATTCCACAGCCAGATAAAAAGTTAGAAGAAAGACTGAGATATTTTATATATGCTGTCTATATGAATAAAACAGTGAACTAGAGACAAATAAGGGAGTCAAGTAGTAGATTCTTTTTTCCTGAGTTAAAATGACTTACCAATTGTTGTGGTTTAGCCCAGCAGGTAGCTAAACACCACACAGCCATTCGCTCACTCCCCCACCCCACACCTCAGTGGGATGAGGGAGAGAATCAGGAAAAAAAAGTAAAATTCATGGGTTGAGATAAAGACAGTTTAATAGGACAGAAAAGGAAGGGAAAATAATAATAATGATAAAAGAATATACAAAATAAGTGATGCACAATGCAACTGCTCACCACCCACCGACCGATGCCCAGCCAGTTCCTGAGCAGCGGTCACCACCCCCCAGACAACTCCCCCAATTTCTGTACTGAGCATGACGTCACATGGTATGGAATGTCCCTTTGGCCAGTTTGGGTCAGCTGTCCTGGCTGTGCCCCCTCCCAGCTTCTCACTGGCAGGGCAGGAGAAGCTGAGAAGTCCTTGACTAGTGTAAGCACTGCTTAGCCACAACTAAAACATCGGTGTGTTATCAACATTATTCTCCTCCTAAATCCAAAACACAGCACTGTACCAGCTACTAGGAAGAAAATTAACTCTATCCCAGCCAAAGCCAGGACAGTATCCACACCTTATTCTATACCATCTGTGTCATGCCCAGGTCCCCACACTTTCCAATACATTCCAATTAATCACCCCCACTTTTCCTGCCTTTTGATATATATACACACAGATATCATTCCCTTACACTATGGGCTATCCCTATAAAATGTCCGTTGAGTTCATTTAGGCCATGACTTTGGGCTCCATCTGTCATAACAGTCCTTCAGGGCAGGAGAGATGGTCTGTGGTGTTGGACTGTTGCATGCTGAAGGCAGTTCTGGTCCCATCACCACTGCACTTGTCCAGTTCTATCATCGCTGCACTTTGCTTGGTTTCATCAGAGTTCATTCTTCGTTAATCTGGGTGATTCTTACTGTAATACCATTGATATGGCATATAGCCACCACAGAAGTGACGATTTACAGTATTACATAGTAACTAACATCATACAATTTAATTTATTGGCTATTCTCACCCAAAATCAAATCCCCTTGAGGTACACATCAGACTTCCCCATCCTCCCGCATCACCCACCAAGTGCACCCAGGACCTTGAGCAAAAGCAATCCCACGGATGGGTTTGCCTTTGCCCGAGGCAGGAATAACCCAGGCTGTCTTCCCCAGCATATTTTTTATGTGCACTACAGGGAGTTTATCCTCTTCTACAGCACGTAAAAGTTTTGACTGGGCAGGGCCAGCTCGATTGGCAGATCCCCTAGTGTTCACTAACCAGGTGGTTTTTGCTAAATGTGTATCCCAATGTTTGAATGTCCCAGCACCCATTGCTCTCAGTGTAGTCTTTAACAGTCCATTGTATCATTCGATTTTCCCAGAGGCTGGTGCATGGTAGGGGATGTGACATACCCACTCAATGCCGTGCTCTTTGGCCCAGGTGTCTATGAGGTTGTTTCAGAAATGAGTCCCGTTGTCTGGCTCAGTTCTTTCTGGGATGCCATGTCACCATAGGACTTGCTTTTCAAGGCCCAGGATAGTGTTCGGGCAGTGGCATGGGGCACGGGATATGTTTCCAGCCATCCGGTGGTTGCTTCCACCATTGTAAGCACGTGGCGCTTGCCTTGGCGGGTTTGTGGGAGTGTGATATAATCAATCTGCCAGGCCTCCCCATATTTATATTTCAGCCATCGTCCTCCATACCTGAGGGGCTTTAACCGCTTGGCTTGCTTGATTGCAGCGCATGTTTCGCATTCATGGATAACCTGCGCAATAGTGTCCATGATCAAGACAACCCCTTGATCACGAGCCCATCTGTATGTTGCATCTCTTCCTTGATGTGGGCCAGAGGTGTCATGGGCCCACCAAGCTATAAATAATTCACCCTTACGTTGCCAGTCCAGATCCACCTGAGCCACTTCAATCTTAGCAGCCTGATCCACCTGCTGGTTGTTTTGATGTTCTTCAGTGACCCGACTCTTGGGTACGTGAGCATCTATGTGACGGACTTTTACAACCAGGTTCTCCACCCGGGCAGCAATATCTTGCCACAATGCGGCAGCCCAGATGGGTTTGCCTCTGCGCTGCCAGTTGCTCCACTTCCATTGCTGTAAACACCCCCACAGGGCATTTGCCACCATCCATGAGTCAGTATAGAGATAGAGCACTGGCCACTTTTCTCGGTCAGCAATATCTAAAGCCACCTGGATGGCTTTCACCTCTGCAAACTGACTTGATTCACCTTCTCCTTCAGCAGTTTCTGCAACTTGTCATATAGGACTCCACACAGCAGCCTTCCACCTCCGATGCTTTCCCAGAATATGACAGGACCCATCAGTGAACAGGGCATTTTGCTTCTCATTTTCTGGTAGTTTATTATACAGTGGGGCCTCTTCAGCATGCGTCACCTCCTCCTTGGGCAGTACTCTGAAATCTTTGTCTTCTGGCCAGTCCATGATCACTTCCAAGATTCCTGGGCAACTGAGGTTTCCTATCCAAGCCCATTGTGTGATCAGTGCAACCCACTTACTCCACATAACATCAGTTCCATGATGTGTACAGGGGATCCTCCCTTTAAACGTCCAACTCGGCACCGGCAGAGGGTGCCAGGAGGAGCTGTGCTTCAGCACCAACCACTTCTGAAGTGGCTCGAACCCCATCATATGCTGCCAATGTCTCTTTCTCAGTTGGAGTGTAGCGGGCCTTGGATCCTCTGTGTCCCTGACTCCAAAACCCCAAGGGTTGACCTTGAGTCTCCCCTGGTGCTTTCTGCCAGAGGCTCCAGGTAGGGCCGTTCTCCCCGACTGCAGTGTAGAGCACATTTGTTACATCTTGTCCTGCCCGGACTAGCCCAAGGGCTACTGCATGAACTATCTCCTGTTTAATTTGTTCAAAGGCTTGTCGTTGCTCAGGGCCCCATTTGAATTTGTTCTTCTTCCAGATCACTTGATAGAGAGGGCTTACGATCCAACTGTAGTTTGGAATATGCATTCTCCAAAAACCCACGACGCCTAAGAAAGCTTGTGTTTCCTTTTTGCTAGTTGGTGGAGACATCACTGTTATTTTGTTGATCACATCCATTGGGATCTGATGACGTCCATCTTGCCATTTTATTCCTAAAAATTGGATCTCCTGTGCAGGTCCCTTGACCTTTACTTTGTTTTGTGGCAAATCCGTCTTTCAGAAGGATTTGGACTATTTTCTTCCCTTTCTCAAAAACTTCTTCGGCTGTGTCACCCCATACGACAATGTCATCAATGTACTGCAGATATTCCGGAGCTTCACCCTGTTCCAGTGCAGTCTGGATCCGTCCATGGCAAATGGTAGGGCTGTGTTTCCACCCCTGGGCCAGTCGGTTCCAGGTGTACTGGACGCCCCTCCAAGTGAAAGGAAACTGCGGCCTGCACTCCGCTGCAAAAGGGATTGAGAAAAATGCATTAGCGATATCAATTGTAGTGTACCACTTGGCTGCCTTTGACTCCAGTTTGTATTGAAGTTCTAGCATGTGCAGCACGGCAGCACCCAGCAGTGGCATGATTTCCTTCGTGCCACGATAGTCTACTGTTAGTCTCCACTCTACATTTATATGGTAATTACAATCCAAAAATTATTAAAGAGTGTTAGACTAATTTAAATTACACCATTTTTCTTTGATTTTCTTCTATATTCCTTTTTTTATTCCTGATTCAGGGAATTTTACATATCTAGACTTTCCTGAACTAACTGATGATGAGTAAAGGTAATTATGTATACTATATACTGGTAAGTAGGAAAAAATATACTGTTTAATGGCTGAAGACCACTTAGACCGATGTCTGGTAGCATGCATGTTTGGACAGCCTGGGAGAAAGATTTAACATATATGCAAAAATGGTTCACATTATTTTTTTTAAAAATTACTTTAGCTATACCTCTGAACTTAATTCCAAGTCTTTATGTTGCTCTCTTAGTTTATGTTACATTAATTTAATGGTATTTTAACAAAGTCGTCTTCTGTAGAGTGGCGGAATCAAATTTTAGAGAAAGGCAAATTTAGAATGAGTACTATTAATTCCTCTCCCACAAGTAGTAACATCAAATCATTATGTCTAATTTATTCTAAAAGTTATTCTTTAACTAGAGACATTCATAGAATCATAGAATAGTTTGGGTTGGAAGGGACATCTAAAGGTCATCTAGTCCAACCCCCCTGCCGTGGGCAGGGACATCTTCAACTAGATCAGGTTGCTCAGAGCCCCGTCCAACCTGACCTTGAATGTTTCCAGGGATGGAGCATCCACCACCTCTCTGGGCAACATGTTCCAGTGTTTCACCACCCTCACTGTAAAAAATTTCTTCCTTCTATCTAGTCTAAATCTACCCCCCTTTAGTTTAAAGCCATTCCCCCTTGTCCTGTCGCAACAAGCCCTGCTAAAAAGTTTGCCACCATCTGTCTTATAAGCCCCCTTTAAGTACTGATAGGCTCCAATAAGGTCTCCCCGAAGCCTCCTCTTCTCTAGGCTGAACAACCTCAACTCTCTCAGCCTTTCTTCATAGGAGAGGTGTCCCATCCCCCTGATCATTTTTGTGGCCCTCCTCTGGACTCGCTCCAACAGGTCCGTGTCTTTCCTGTGCTGAGGGCTCCAGAGCTGGACGCAGTACTCCAGGTGGGGTCTCACCAGAGCAGAGTAGAGGGGCAGAATCACCTCCCTCCACCTGCTGGCCATGCTGCTTTGGATGCAGCCCAGGATACAATTGGCCTTCTGGGCTGCGAGCGCACATTGCTGGCTCATATGTCCAGCTTTTCATCCACCAGTACCCCCAAGTCCTTCTCGGCAGGCCTGCTCTCAATCCCTTCACCCCCCAGCCTGTATTGATACTGGGGGTTGCCCCGACCCAGGTGCAGGACCTTGCACTTGGCCTTGTTAAACCTCATGAGGTTCACACAGGCCTACTTCTCAAGCTTGTCCAGGTCCCTCTGGATGGCATCCCATCCTTCTGGTGTGTTGACCGCACCACTCAGCTTGGTGTTGTCTGCAAGCTTGCTGAGGGTGCATTTGATCCCACTGCCTATGTCATTGATGAAGATATTAAACAGTACCAGTCCAAATATGGACCCCTGCGGGGCGCCACTCGTCACATTCTATAACTAGAGATTGCATGTTCATCTCAGAAGTAGAATAAGGAAATTTAAGAACATTAGAAGAAAATGACTATATAGGCAATCATAAATACTGTATCCTTTACTCGTGTGTCAGTCATTGGCTCTATTATTAAAACTCATCTATCAAAGATTTTTCTAATTTGGATAGCTCTGGCCTGGATACTTCCATGAACATTACAGTATGTGCCAGCTATTAGGTCTGAGGGATTTCCAGCCTCTGGAAATTTGTTCAAGAGCACACCTGGCATTCCAGATATACAAGGAATGTGGCTTATTCCCTTTGGTCCGCTCTTCCACGTTGCTTTGCATTGGTCTTCATCTCAAATAGCAATACTTCATCCTGTCCTCAGAAAGAAGAGGGTGCTAAAATAATGTTTACAGAAAAGGAGTAACATATCACAACTTCTTTGAAGGCTAAGTATATGGATATCTACTTGCAGTATGTCTGTGCATGAACATATGAATCATAATGGATATTATTATCTATGTATATATTTGAGGAGCACAAAGTTACTTTTCCATTCCCTCTGCAGTGACCAAGTTCTCTTCATTTCTATTAGCTGAGAAGCTCAAAGTATTCTTCCTATCTTGTTCAGTTATTAAATAAGATGAACATTAAGACAGGAGTTTTAAGTGATGTGAAATGATCTAAACACTTAAATGCACGTGAAAATCACCTAAAATTTCTTTGAAATATCTTTCTTAAATATACGAGGCTCTTCAAAATTAACATTTAACAATTGTTTCTTAAGCAAAAGCCTTTCCTAAATTTTTTCCCCCTTTTAGTTCATTTAGAAAGATGTAGATTTTGCTTCAAGGAAAGAGGAAGTCTGAATAAACTTCTACTACCAATGTGAGTGAAATCTGATATACTTGTCACTTAAGGTTTGGGAATTTCATGTCTCTTAATCCATTGATTCAAATGGTGTGATGTGAAAGATGTGGAAAATTTCAAAGCCTTTCTTAAGCCTTCCTTCTACAGTTTCATAAAGACATAATGAAGAGAGGTCAGAAAAAAACAAACAAACAAACAAAAAACCACGCTTTATTTCTGTTCAAAAAGAGAAGGAAGAAACATAGTTTTTCTTTTTATGAATAAAATTCTGTTTTGAACACAAGAAAAAGGCATTAAAGGCAGCAGTATTATTCTTATAATTAATTTGCTTTTCTTATTACTGAAAACAATGTTCTTTAACTGAAGAATTTTTTTTTTCCAGAAAACTACTAAATAAGGTTCTCTTGAACTTTCTGAAATGTGTCTATTTTCCACCTTTAAAGTGACTGGATTAATTAGAGCATGACCTGCACAATAGGGAAGAGACAAAACTTTACCAATAAGTGATGACACTTCAAAGAAATAAAAGAGGTTATTTGATATAGAATTCTATGAGCTCCACCATTCACAGGGAGGCCCTCAAGGCATCTGAATTCAGTTCAAGCCATTACAGATACATGGAATACTCGAATGTGTCTCAGTTTTGTTGAACACTTTTTAATACAATTAGCTGAAACCAAAGTGCTACCCACCTACAATAGAGCTGCATCTGCCTTAGTGATGGGAGAACTTCAAAAGGTTCAGAGTTCAGATTAATTTCAGTTCTTCACTAAGAAATATCCATGGGGGTGGCATTGCAGCCTTTTGAACTTGCTGCCTAATTTTCCTTTGGTTCCCTTCTTGCTCTCTCAGAAATTCTTTCAAAAGTCTTACCAATATCTCTCTTTTTTTTCCTTCCTTGTTATTCACATAGTGATGTAGAAAACTACTTCCCTTGATTATTATTGCATAGCTACTGCATCTCTTTTGTCCTTCATGGTTTTGAGGCTGATGTTCCGAAATGACAACTTTCTTCTGGAGTCTAGAATATTTGGAAATGAAACAATGAGGAAAACTCCCATGAGCTGAACCACAACTCTGTAAATCCCTCCCTAGACTGAACAGTGCTTTCAAAATTATAGCATGTCATTGTAAGTTACAGTATGCACCGAAGCCTATGCCCTGCAACACGACATTCAGAGTTTTCTTGTTTCTTTCAAAAGTCACTAGCCCCCCAGCAGGGGAATACTACATTGGATTTTAGCCATCTTTGTGAATAGAGGTCTGTAACGAGGGCTAGAAACAGGATAACTATGGCAGTGAATACCTGCCAGAATTGCAGATCTCTAGATATAAGCAATACCTAGAAGCAGCGAAACACATCAGTTCTTTATGCCTGCTTCTGGAATTCCCTACATTTTTTGTCAGGCTTATTTGCAGATCAGTGGCTGAATGGAAGCTCACCTACCACTGGACTCACCCTCAAGGTAAAATAGTTACAGAGAAAATTTTTTCTGGAGTTTTGAAGAAGTCAGCAACAATGAAGCGCTGACTATTTCCTTTGAATCTGTTTTTTTCCCCCTGTTTAGGAACTAGGGAAACTGCTAGCTAAACTAGGGCTAGCAACTAAAATAAAATATACTTAAAATATACATAAAAAAGTGGAAGTTACAGTTAGTTAGGAAAATAAAGCCAAGACAGAAAACAAGAGTCAGAAACAAATCAGCAAGTATAAGCTCCCTGGGAAGCTACTTCCTAGACGCAAAGCCAAATAAGCAGCCTGGGTTTTATGCTGGAAAAATTAGGACCAAAGACCTGTATTTAATATACACCCATACACCTAGATTTTCCAGTACATGAGAACAAATTAACTGAATCCAGAAAACAAATTTCAAATACTTTTTGTGCTACACATCATCAACAAGACAGCCAAGCTTCTGCTTACTAGATAGACTGTCATTTTTTTTGTTAGAACAGCTTTTATTCACATTCCTATCACAAAATCTCTAAAGTGTGCATTCTACAACTTGCTTGCAGTCTTATTAGCCCCTTTTTAACACATGTGCTTCTGGTGCCATCCACAGGAGTTCAATAAATCTGTTCTGGCCATTCATGTATGTTTAAGATCTCATTGCTGTATGATTCTTGTTTTACTAATAGCAAAACAACAAAGGGGATTATTTACATGGGACTTATCTGTGGGAGAGATGGGGAAGGTATTCTTGACAACTAATTGCAGACCAGTCCTTGAGTTGTGAGGATAAAATGAACCAAACTCTTGGTAAGAAATTTGTCAAACAAAACACAGCAGCATTTTTAATTTCAATCAAATGAGGGGGAGCCTTCAGTAAGACCGGTAAACATCCTTTCAGTAGGCCAGGTGCATGGGGAACCTGATGTATGTCACCACAACTAGATGTACGCCACAGCCTTCGTTCTCAGCAGTGGTTACTCAATACATAATCATTAGAATAAATGTGGAACTTGAAATGACTGTTCAGTTTCTTGGAATATATGCAAAAGGATCTGAATATTTATTTTAAGGCATGAACAACAGGAAATATCAATATGGTAAACCACTACATTCTGCAAAGACAACCTTTAGTCTGTATATAAACAAAGAAAAAAAGATGTTTAGTCCAAATAATTTAATAGACAAAACTCTGGCAAGTATTGTTGTTCAGATCTCATTTCTTTCCGTGTGTGGAATCCTGACAAATTAAATCATCTGTGAAGCATTGACCATCACCAAGGAAAGAATTTCCACAGCTGCAGAACACTGGGTATTGCAAATTATAGGAAGTTAAATGTAAAACCAACAACAAAAGCTGTGGTGACTAATATGGCAATCACTACAAGGAAGATTACATTTTGCGGAGGAAGCAAACTACTGCAGACTCAATAAGGATTATAACACAAAATAAGCCAAAATATTTGGCATTTTCCATTGTTTCTTTCAGTAATATATGCAATAGAAGTATATTTGCCGTATGTATATATAAACACCTGTGCGCACACACAGCCCCCACACACCCCCAGTTCAATGCTTGCCAGGGCATAAAAAACCTTCTGTTACAGTGATATTGGAAAAAAAAAAAATCACTCTCTCATAAGGACTGTCATAAATTAGGTAAAATTAAAATGACATAAAGCTTATTAATTCTTTCTACTTTTGGCAGGTTCCATTTTGGGCAGTCCTGTGGTAGTTACTCAAAATAGATATGCATTTCTTTCAGCAGAAATCAAGAGGCATTGAAAGCAGTGTTACTAGAATTAAAGAAATCCCAAACTTTGGTGAGTATTGCTCATGGTATTCATACTCGCAATTTTCTCAGCTTAGAAAAAAGTTATGTCCAATGGATATAAAAGATATTGCCTTGAGACAAAAGTTTTGAAAAACATTTTTACCTCAAACCACATCTTTTGCATATCCAGTTATATCCCATAATATATTTTGAGGTACCTTATCCATGGATTAAATTGTACCTACATCATTTGTGTATCTGTATCATCACAAGGGTCACAAATACCTTACAGTAACAGATTCCTTAGTGCTAAAACAGCCCAGCCTCACAGACGTTTTATCAAAATATGCTTGGTGCCCATTCTAAGCACATTTCAATCCAATAAGTTAACAGACCCTAGAGTTTGATTGCCTTAGTATCCAATCAACAAAAAAGAAATGCCTTCTTAAGTGTGCAAGACAAATTATTCGTACTCTCGCTTCCATTTTTGTCTACCAGTGAGGCCTCTCAGGATCCCAATACCTTTTGACTTCAGCAAAAACACTGTCATGTGGTCAGCAGAATGAGTGGACATTTGAAAAGCTCGATTTTACCTATGTAATTATAGAAATTACCATAGAAAAACCCTAGAATCATTCTTATAAAATCATCAGTAAAACAATAAAGGAATACATACAGAGTCGGAATGTCCCTCTTTTTTGATAACTCCTGTTTTTCATACTGATGCACCATGTACCAAACTAATCAGGATGAGTCTTCAAGGTAAGATGGGTAGTATCCACTATATTTCAACGTACTAATTTTCTTTGAAGTAGTGGAAGCTTACAATAAGAAAAGTGTCATATCTTGTAACCATTCCTACTCTAGTTTTAACTGACATTCAGTTCATTTTAATTTGCTAATTCCTTCCTTATTTTTAACTTTGTAGAAATGGTGCTGCAGGAAAATGCAGCTATTTTGGATAGGAAAAGAACATTCTCAGTGACTGAATGCTAAGGCTGAATTGTTTATGTCTGGTTTGGTGCTATCACTGTATTATTCACAGCTATGAATCAGCAAATCTGAAAGGAATATTTCTTTACTTCACTTCCCTCCATTGCTCTTTCCTTGCTACCCTGTATACTCTGTTCACAAATCGGACAGTTTGCAAAAACCTTCTGCAAACAGACAACCAATCTCATTTATGTTCACACTGCGAGAGGCATCGGAGAAAGATGAGAAGTTACCCATCCCAATGCCCTGTTTTCTCTTCAGATACTAATATCCCACGTCCTGAAATGATGAATCTGTCTTATACAAGCTGGCATTTTCTACTGAGTGCTGGGGGTTTATCTGTGAGTCCTAACATGAAAGATGCTGTGAATCATGGACATTTGTGGTGCATTGATTGCAGCTGTCAGTTGTATATGCTTCTTGACTGGGGGGCTTCATAAAATCCGTAGAAAATGAGTCATAAAAGTAAAAAATACACTATTGTCAGTAATAGAAGAAAAGATAACTCTGTCAAAAAATATGTGATGAGGAACCAAAAATGGTGAACAATCCATTTAGTAAAACATCTATGCATATATGGCATAAACGGTGCATGTCTGAGCTTTTATGTGTATTATGTACACAAACCTGTGTTTCAGAGAAGTAATTAGGATTACTATAGGATATATGTGTGTGTGTGTGTGTTTGTGTGTGTTTCCATATCATCTTTGCAAGGTCAAGGAGAGGAATTATTCTCCCTTAGAGATAGGAACAGAGGCACATAGAGATTAATCTGAAATATATATATGTATCTACATGTTGAAAACCCAATTTGAAACACTGGCATTTCTTCAAATCACATTACACCTTCTCAAACCAGGTGCTGAAAAAAACCTGTGGGGTATACAGTAAAAACCCTATGGTTTACATAATCTGAGTACATCATATGGGAAAGCATTGTTAGAGGTAAGTAATAATTCTGTTTTTCATGGGCAGAAATTGACGATCTTAACAATGAAATCAATCTCTCAAGTTCTTGACATAAAAAAAAAAAAAAACTTTAACGTATCTACAAATGAGGATGGAACCTTACAGACAAGATTCACCTTCAGAAAGCTCCCATGCTAGGTGGATTTGCTGATACAGCTATACAGGTTAGCATTTTCTAATCTAGACAAAGCATTCAGCTTTAGTGTGCTCTGCCTGTTGATGCATTGCGTCTGGGAGAGCAGGGTGAGAATACTTAGTTTCTCTGACCTAATATAGGAAGCAACAGCCAGACACAGAAAAATCTACAGAGAAAATTTCAGTTTGATATTTGAATGTTTTCATGTTTACAGGCTGATACCTGAACATTTTCATGTCTACAGCTTTGAACAAATTATCTTAATCTTATTGTTGCAGGTATTTTATGTCTTACAGATACAGCAGTGCATGTGAAAAAAACAATCCAAAGGATTCTCCGCAATGCAGTTTTACATAAGGGCCTGTAGGAGCAGGCAGAATGTTATTAGACCATAAAAGCACTTCAGGCTGATTTATGGTTTCTGATCAAGGTTTCTGTGAAAATTACTCTGCATCACCAGCTCAAGGTGACTGCTACCATTAATGTGTGGAAAATAAATGAGATGG
The DNA here is from genome assembly GCF_965638725.1 of Aptenodytes patagonicus. Lineage (NCBI taxonomy): Eukaryota > Metazoa > Chordata > Aves > Sphenisciformes > Spheniscidae > Aptenodytes > Aptenodytes patagonicus. The sequence continues at coordinate 39,944,435 of NC_134955.1, read as the reverse complement.
GGAGACTGATATCAGAGGAAGTAAAAGGAAGCGCTGAGCCAGTTTATATAGCACAGGCTTCCCATTTTGTTTTACAGTGCATAGAAGGTTGTCATCAAAATGATTGCTTTGGGGCAGAAAAGGCAATTCTTGATAATTAGATCTTATGGCAGGCTTTCTTACATCTGGTATATAAGGTATCAGGTATAATACCTTCCTACTATATGTCATCTTCTCCTCTGTCCTGTAAACATTCTTAGAATGTAGAAAAAGAATAACATATGTCTTTTTTCTCTGAAGTTTTTTTCCAGAAGAGATAAAATTCCAAACATGGTTTCACAGGAGTCTTAGTGACTAGGACTATTTTACATAAGATCTGATAGCAATTCACATTTTGACCACCATTACAGTAAAAACCCGAGATCTTTTCCACAGTTCAGTGTCCTTGTATTGTATGTTGTTTCATTTATTAGTGCTGGTTTTTTTTATTCCATTTTTATTTTCTGTTGAAAACAAAAAGCTGTACTGCCTATTTAAATACAAATGCAAAATGCATTTTTAAAAATTTACTTCATTGTATTTCTTCTAATGCACCACAGCTATTCTTTACATATAGTTTATTTTTATTAAAGATACACTCAGCTATATAATGCTACTTTAAATTTTCTTTATTTCCTCTTTATTGTTTTAAATTGTCTGCACTCTTTTTTTCTTTTTTTTTTTTTTTCCTGCACAATGTTTCAAGATATGTAAAGGAAATAACAATGAAATGAAATCCATCCATGGTACAGATTTTAGTGAAAGCACTAAACTGTGAACGACGGAAAATAATCCAGTGCATCTTATGCTTCTGTATGATTTTTAAAACCATTCTCTAATATTTCATTTCTAGATTCTGAAATGTAGTATGCAGATGTGCAGCATCATTTTACACATCTGGAGAACATCAGGGCTGCTCACACATCTGGCTATAGCAGCTGATCTTATGGTCATTACAGGGCATGTTTTCAAAGCAGCATATGGAACAAAGACATCCATATCTTGGGGAAGGGCAGGGTCAGGATTTTGTTTTTTAGGATATGATGACATACCAACTGTATATTGTTTTCAAAATGGAGTCTGGATTCCTAAACCAATTTCTTCTCACAATAAGATGTGACACTTTTGTTAGTGCATAGTACTCATTTATCTATAGATTTTAAAACAGGTGTTTTGTTACTACTGTTGGAAAGAAGGTTATAAGCTTAAAAGACCCCGATTTTAGCTATTTTTATCCTTCAGATGCACCCTGAGAGAAAAAGGACTTCTGTTTATGTGCAAGGGTGATTAGCTTGTACTGTTAATAGGATGGATTTCCCAGTACTTAATTGAAAGCAGGTGGATAATTAAAACCAATGTGTAGCTAATCAAGAGCCAGATATCAGGTGATCATGAGGCCATGCCTGATTCTGTTCAGGGTAAAAACCTAACGTTCAAGCATGTTTGCTTTAGAGGTTAATGTGAAAAAGGTGAGAAATGTTGGTTCCTGGGGAGAACATAATTAAAGTATTGTTTCACAGGCACTAAGAATGGCTGGTACAAGCTCACAGTACCGGAGCCTTCTTTGCTTGGTAGTGTCTTGCAATTTTGTTTTATGGGGTTTGCTTGTCAATGTTAAGGATGCTTTTTCTTAAGATGAGCATTAAGAGAAGTATGAACCTGCCTCTTGCCTGCCCTTGTAGTTCTGCAATGTGCTTTGTTAACATTCCCACATTACAAAATGTTAGTATAAATCTGCAGAGAAATAATGGGTTAATTAAATGCGATGCTGGTCCTAAAATAGCTTTCTGTACCATCCATGCCAAATTCCTGGTAACCTCTGAAACCCACTTAGGAAAGCATGATAAGGCAGAGAGGAGAAAGAATGGTTGTTTACAATAATGTTTAAGCAACTACTAGTTTTTGAGTATTACCTATGCTGCAATTTAAGTTGCATTTTACCTTAAGCAGTGTGATCATGCAGAGCGGTATGGTACCTAGATCATGATGGTAAGTAGGAGCTATTGTATGTCAGCTATTTTCCCTTACCAAACTCTCACACTAGGGAGAGAATACACAATTTTGTCTCTACTACAAAATGTCAGAAATATGCAGTGGGAATCCTGCTTCTCTGTCACCTCTACTTGTTTCTCTGACCCGCTTCTCTGCTATTTCTGGGGTACTCTTATGATCCTGTATGTATTGTTGCTAACAAAGCTGTGTTAAACTTACAGGTGTTATGTATTGCAAATTTCTACTACTTAAGTACTAAAATGTCAGTTTAACTGACCTCTTTTTCCCTTGTCTTATCAGAATACAGTCTTTATAAGCAGGTATATATGTAAACAATGAAATTGTGTAGTCTGTTTAAATTGCTACCAATTGTCCTTAATTTTGCCGATATGTTTCAACTTTTTTACTGAACAAATCCAGCTTGATAATATTTTTTTGCTCTCTTTCAAGTTCAGCATAAAGCTGGCTGTGATGGCAAAATAATTTAAGAGTCCTGCTTATTATTAAAAAATTAGTTTGCATCTATACTGAATTTTATATGCTGGCGTTAAATACATAAGTTAGGGCATGAGACAATTGTTCATTTCCATCCTATGGTTTAATGGGGAATAATTTTTATTAGATATTATCCTTGCTTTCCTTGAAGGTTTTTTGGTGTTGTATATGGCCAGACAAAATTCTATGAAATATTTCTCATTGCTTCTATTATATAATCTCTTCCCTTTACAATGCTTCTGGAAAAAATTCTGAAAGTTAGGAAGAAGATAGGAAAATATACAAGTGAAGAAGGAGAAGTTTAGAAAACCAGTGGAATCTGTACCTGTATGTGTTTCTCTTACAAGGGTGTAAGAAAAGCTGCCAAATTTACAGGCCATTCATTGCTACTGACAATATTAAGCAGATTGTATCACTAGTAAAAGAGACTTTTTTTAGGCATAACCAGTTCTAAAGCTAGTGTCTTCGAAGTGTCATGAGCCAGAGTCACAAACCCTCAAGGATGGTGGTAGAAACAGTGATGTAAAGGCAAAAGTTTTAAAGCTGTTTATTTTATCTTGTCTTAAAGCAGTAAGGAAGGTTTGATTTCTCAACAGCCTTGCATCTTAATGTCAGGAAAGATGAAAACTCATGTCTCTTTGATTACATGAGGGTCAAGAGTTTTAAAATCCTGTGAGGTTTAATTATGTGTCTTTCACTAACTTTTCCTGGGATACATATATATGTAATATATACGTAAATGTATATACAAATCAGTGCTACAGTCACTAACTCCCAAGGGAACTCTTTAAACATTAATAGTTTCTCTCTTTCAGTATCAAATGTATGTATGACAGGGATAAGCAAGGATTTAGACAAGTGGGTCATCTAAGCAATAGTCAGATTCTGCAAGCCTTTTCTACAGGGCAGGGAGATTGACTGCAAGGGCTTGATCATTGGCTTTTCACTGTATGCTGTGAGGAGGGTAACTTCTGCTATATCTCATTTGTGTTAATTAATCTTGACTACATTCTTGGCAGTTCTCTTCTGATAAAGGTTTAAATGAACTTGGCATACTTCTCCTATGGAAAACTTTGCGGGTAAAGAAAAACAATTCTAAGAAATGTTTTGAGGAACCCGAGTTGAGCTTCAGTTCTACGCCTAGCTCAGTCAGTGGCTTGAGGAAATTGCTGTACTTCTCCATACTGACTTAAAGGTTTAGATGGTTTTCTAAGGAGGGAAAGAGTGAAAGGTGAATAAAATAATTTATCATATTGCTTAAGGGAGAGTGACCTTTCAGAAAATATCATAATTCTAACAGATGAGGCAGACTTTGGCAGCCTTTAGGGAAGAAGATATCAACTACAGTATAAAACCGCTGTATAAAAGCATGGGTGAATGTACTGATTTTGCTGAGAGATCTTGTCAGTCTGGGATGTCATGTTCTGGAAGTACATATGGGTCCTGGTGGGGCTAATGGGATTTGGGAAATGGTGGTTTAAGCCCTGATTGATCTCCAGCTAAGTCTGTGCCTGTGAAAGCCTACTAAGATTCCTTGAATATATTCAGCTCCTTTCAGTGCTTGTCAGCACAGCACAGGAGACTGGGTGTTTAATATGCTGCACAAAAGAAAATAACTTTAAATTATAATAGTGTTTGTCAATAACAATAAATGGGCTGATGACAATTCTGAGCTAAGAGCTGTCCCCTAGAAGACAGCCTGGTGAAGGGAGTCAAGGCAAAGTGATCCTATTGTTTAAACTTATGGTTCTGGGACCAGCCACCAGAGAACAAAGTGCTCCAGCCAAATCCTGACAAGACAACTTTTTTCCTGAAAACCAGTGTTCTCTCTCTTGGGAAAACCAGTAGTTGTTAGCCTTTGATAGCATAGAAACCAATTCTGAACTGGGCAAAAAAACAGTTTTGGTTTATTCTACCATTTTACAATTCAAATGTAGCTGAGGAAAGAGGGTGACACTGATAAATTAAAAGGAAAATGAGCCTTTCAGTATCCACTGTGTATTGTTTGCTACTGCCACACTTGAGAAAAGGGAACTTCTCCCCCATGCCTTCTTTCCCCAAACATTACACCTGTTCCAAGAGAGGAAAGCAGTAAAATACTAGGACTTGGACCAAACTGCAGATATATTGCAGTGAAAAATGAATAAAACCTGATGATTTTTGGGTAAGGTGTAATAGACTGCATTGAAATGAACACTTCAATGGCCTTGAGGTTCACTGCCAACTGAAGATATGAACCTAAGATAAATCAAACAAAGAAAATAATATTAATAATAATATCTTGGTCTTACATAGTACTCTTCAGGAAAAAAAGAACAAGTTTTAAGATGGGTCAAAAAATTTATTTTTCCACAGTAAAAGGAAGAAAATTGGAGAGACCACAATAGCACTGTAGAAATCATAATAGGAAAGATAATACCTCCTTAGGTTATTTTCTCAGCTTTAGCACAAAAGATCAGAGGAGGCATGAATGGGATGTTAAAGAAAAATGGGTTTGGAAGAGACATACAAGGACTTTTTTGCACTCAGTGTAATCAATGTTACTAATGGCCTTCCTGGCAGGTTGTTTTGAAGCAGTATTAGTCAGGAAGGTGATACTGTCCTACCTGTCAAAAGTATACTAACAATGCTTAGGGATATTTTCTCATCTTCTGATATTATTATCATATATTTTGATATTCTGGAGACTGGATTCTTGGTTACATTTGCTCTGTATTTACTCTAATTTTGGACTACCAGAAACAAGTACTAGTTAGAACTTCCTATCTGCCAAAGGGTATTCAACCTGCATCTAAACTAGCTCAAGAAAGAAATTACCCTTTAGTATTTATAAAAATTACAGGTTATAGAGTACATTTTTTTTTATCTGTAAGTTTCCTACTTTAGTGTGTGTTCATGCATAGTGTTCCAGTTAACGTTTTTTGTATAAAAAGGAACATTAAAAAAATTAACACATTAGTGTCTAAAACATTTTAATGTATAATAACTGATAATGCTGTATAGACTAATCTGTTGACCACCTAAATATGATGTTTGTTTCCTTTTTGTTTTATCTTTTTATCTTCATTTAATCTTCTGTAGCCATTCAATTTCAATAGTTGCAAAATCTGTGGTCTTCATTTGCAGAGGCTTGAATATTTTCTTTGGCCTCTGTGGAAATCAGTCTGAATCTTAGTCCAGGTTTGCTGAAAAAGAAAATACGTGGGCTGAAGTAAATATCAGCTAAATGGCTGTGTTTCAACCACTTCTTATGTTTCTGCAATATGCTGAGCATCATATGTGTGACTGAACTCTCTGAGACTGAGGTGATAATTGTAAATTTTTTGTAATTAATCTGTAGAATTTTTTCATTTATATATAGACTGTACAAAGTTCTTAGGAAGCAAAAAAAGTATACATCTTAATGACAATGTTTCTTCTTTAATGTAATCCTCCCTAGTAACATATGAAGTTCCACTGACAAGTTATAAAGGAAAATAGGTAGGTTAACAGGAAGGGTGGAACGTAATTTTTCTGTTTCAAGGGATTTCAATACCGATTTCTAATGATAGGAGTAAGAAAGGTACAGATGATGTGCAATAATACTTAAGGTATGGAGAATGTGGCAAGTAATTAGTCAACTTTCCAAGTTAGATAAGGCACTGGAACGTTCAAGGTCTTTTACAGTGTAGTGTAAAATTAATAATTTGTTGTGCTGTTCCTTTTGTTGCTGATCCTCACCCTGTTTTTGCAAATCCACACAAGGAACTCAGCTGTATCTTGGGTATCTAGATATGAACTTGTTGTGTTAGTCTGATTCCTTCCAGATACCAAATTTACTGTTACAGTTGACTCCTCTTTTCAACTTTACACTGATTTCTTTTTTCAGCTTTACATATCTGTCTTCATACAATTAATAAAAGCATTGCAGGGGCTAGTCATTTTGTGTCAGATATATTTGATCAATTTTTGAATGAAAAAGACTGTGCTTAGATGTATAGCTGATATGTGATCTGATCCTTTCACTTCTGAAAGCAGATATTCAATTTGTATGTCTATCAAGTTTGTGTATATGTGTGTGTTCAGTTGCCTGCAGATATTGAAGTGGTATTGTGTATAAATGGCTGCATTATCCTAATGGTAGGGTATATAAACATGGTGTATGCGTGCTTGTCAATGTATGTGCAAAATGGGCTCCTTTTGAAAACTATGCTCACTTTATAATGGGAAAAATGCACTTTACCTAATATATATTTTGTTCTTTCTCATTGTAATAAACTCATTCTATGTTGCTTATCTCACTTCACCTAGCTAGACTTTAAAATATGTAGGATGTTGCTTCAGCGTTGCAGTTTTTCAATACTTGCTTTTTCAAAGTATGAGCTTACTTTTCTTTTCTCTACTAAGGTCAGGCACTGGATTAGACCATGATACAGACCATGATTCTACTTTTCCATTGCCCTCTGAGCAATTTCTCATCTGGCAAACCTTCAAAAACTTGCCACATCAGGCACTGATACCAACCAGACCAAGAATGTAAAAATGTGTCAGTAGAGCCGAAGAGGACAAAATGTCAGTGCATTAATGTATCAAATATGGTTGAGGGGGTTTTTACTCATTCAAATGGCAAAAAAAAAAAAAAAAAGTTATTTGCTATGATTCTCAGCTGTCTCCAGGGCACTCATCTGTTAGAAAACTTATTTCAGTACAAAAATGAATTGTGAGAAGTCTTCATGCTGCACTGATATTACACCCAGCCTGTTTGCAAATCATTCTAGCAGTAGACATTTCTATAGGACTCAGCTAACATCATGATACCTGTTATACAAAAGTTAACCAGACCCATAACATTCTGTTAAGAAAAATAAATAATTCTGACCTGCAAAAACAAGCTTAATCACCAATTTTGATTTCATTAAATCCAGAAACTCATTCCAATTTGCTGTTGAGTTGCTGGTCAGAAACGATGATGATAGCCCCATAAGGTGTTGTGGGGAATTTCACAGTTTATCATGGAGTGATAATTTCACCTAAAAGTGAAAGAAAAATTTTTCCTTTTCTCATTTATTCTATTTATTATTAAACTTCTCCCAGTCTAATGTGCAGTAGGTGGACGTCGATTGTTTCAATTGGTTTTCATTCAAAATGTGTATGTGACCCTTTAATATGATTTAGATTAGCAGTTATACCTAAGAACTGTACTTAACATGTACTGGATCCTTAAACTGGATCTAATGGCAAGGAAGGAATTACTCAGGTACTCCAGTGATCCAAAAGATGCTCTTTTGTCTTCTCTAATTTGGGTAACAGGCTACCGCAAATTCTTTTATTGAATGTTGCTTCCTTAGACACACCTTGAGTAATTGCTTTTTTGTAACTGGAAGAGTTCACCACTCCCTTCTGTGATGGTAAACATCATACAGATCTTTCCACGGACTTCAGAAATGTCAATATAATGAAGGTATATTTATAAATCTGGCTGTAATGCAACTTCTAATTTCTAACCAATTTATACCCACTTGTTCTGCCAGATACTATTCTGCCCATTACTAATCTGCTACTTTTCTCCCCTAATTAGGGAGAACACATCATTAATTTGTAGGCGGTGTCTATATTACCTTGTTTTTACTGGCCAAGCAAAAGATGCATTTTTTGTCAAGTAATTTGATATTTTAGCAAATTACAGTTGCATTTGAAATAAAAGCCATCCAAAACCAACTCAAGGATCATTATTATTACCCTTCTTCCAGGCCAGTATTCATGCCATTATTTACCATTACAAAACATAGCAGGGTTTCATTTTTAGCTAACATCCTTCCTATTTTGATTCTTCATTAAACATCCATGTAATGATGAAAATGGAGGCTTTATTGAATCCCATAACGGGGCTATATCATGTTTCATTTGTGTAGAAAGTGAATGTCAAAATGTATATCAGGTTAACCTCATATTGTTGGTAAACCCATGCTGTGTTTTCTACAGTTTTCTGACTTACTGTGTATGTCTAGTTATTACCTCTTAAAATATATTCTAAATTTTGTATGTTATTGAGGTCAAGTAACTGGTCTCTAGTCACTTGAATCATCCTCCCTCCTGCCACCCAATATAGATATTACATCTGTTACTGTTCAAACATAGAGTACCCTTCCTGACTTGTAGATGTATTTAAAATATTTCAAGTACATGTTTCTAGTCCTGCAAATCCACCTTCCAATTCAAGTACATGTTTCTAGTCCTGCAAATCCACCCTCCAATTCTTTTAATACTTTAGGATAATGGCTATTCAAACCTTGGAGCTTTGCTTCTACCCCAGATGTGATCACTTCTATTTCTAGCCATCTGCCTTTCCCCCCTACCTCATGTGATCGCCCTCACAGGAAACAGAAGCTTTGGGAGATCTCAGGTCATTTTGTTACTATTTTAGCTCCTTGTTGATCAACTTTTTCCTTTAATTCCTTCTAGGGTTTCCACTGTTTGCTAAAACAGTTCTTGAGGGGATTATTCATACAATACTCCTTTTACTAACCAAGAATAAAATTTAAGATACGTGCACTTTTTATGTAAGAAAATCTTACCTTTTGTATTAAAACTTTTAGAAACGCATGGACTTATCTAGTATAAGTGAGCATAACTAATCGATGTTTTAAATAAGTAATTCAGAAAGGATAAAATAATAACTTTCCTGTTGAATCATCTCCTCACAGAAAAAAAAATATTCTATTTGTGCATATTTACCACAAAAGTGTTTAGATGTACTTAAATAGTAAAAAATGGAATTATACTAATAGTATGTGAATGTTACTGTGGTCTAAGGAGCATACAGTAAGCTCATGGTCTTAAAGCTTACCGTATGACCAAGTATTTGAACCAGTGAAGCTCTTGAATCTTGGCATTAAAATCTAGTCCCTGTAGAGCTAAGTTTTAGTTATAACAACAAAAATTTAAAACGCTGGGTCAACTTTTTCTTCAGATTGCAAAGCCTTTTTTCTTTCTCTTAGAGCTGTTTCATGAAAATCTTAGGTGAGTTTTGAGAGATGCAACAGTAACACAAAGTGTGAGACTTAAATGTTGAATTTTGTCTGACAATGTCTGACAAACAGATTCAATCTCCTTTAAACTAAGTGGAATTTTAAATGGACTAGATGATCCAAATATAGAAAGTTAAGCACATAGTTAAGTGGGCTTATGCTATATTATATTAAAACATGTACAGAAAAAGCTCAATGAATAACCCCTCCTTCTACTTATTCCAAGGAAAAAACAGCAGAAACACAGATATAGAAGAAAGGGGGAACTCCAGTAAGAAAAATTTTATAAAGGAATTTCAAGATCACTTGTTCTTTATTTATATTGCAAACATGATGTTCAAAAATTGAAATTAAGTTACTTTGTCCAGTCTTTCTGGAGGATGGAAGATGACGTGTAAAATAAGTAAATAGTTACATCATACTGGTTCAAGAGGTATTACATTTTATGGGTATTTATTGCTGATTTCAAGAGAGGTGGAAACAGTTTTGACCTTTTGTGATCATTCAGGAGATCTTGGAAAGGAGAATATATGTAGCATAACTTAGGCTATCAATGGGATAGAGATGAACTCAAAATTGTCTGTAAAGTTACATAATGATTGGGATGGGCAGGGTCATTCCTCTCACTGTTCAGTTTTTTTCTTTCTTAAGCTAGTTGTTCCCAGAGTACATGCCTTTACTAAGGCATGTACCTCTTCAGTTGAAGCACCTTGCTTCCTCACCTGGAAACATGGACTTACAAGAACTTTAAAGAGTATCCGTGGAACAGAGCTGTTGGATGAGATTCTACCTGCTTCTCAAGATGCAAACAAACTGAGTTTGGTTTTCCCCTCACCCCCTTCTTAAACCACAGACATCAGTTAAAAATACTTAGATCCAGTGATCTGTAATCCCTTAGAGCCTTGAGTTCCCCAACTTCCATATGCAGATTAAAAGGATTCATTGAGCTGAAAAATACCACTCTGTAACAATGATTGTCATTCCTGAATCTGAAGGGAAAACTTGAGGACCATTTCCTCAAGTATTTATGTACTTTCTATTGTACAGTCAGTACAAAACTATATGCATCCCTTTTTTCATCATACACAGAAATATGTAGGATGCTCCTGACATGTCCCGTATTCTTGGTTTAATTTTCTTTAAGTTTTTGGAACTCATAATGCATGAATTTGAATCTATTTAATATTAGAAGTGTACATGTAGATGGCAGTTATGATTAGTTTATGATGCTCTTGGGCAGGTAAGAGAGGCTGTGCTCTGTGGAGCTCATAGAATGCCCAGCTGCATATGGAATTAAAAGGTATGTGAGTGGCTTGGAAGGTGATAAATTGCTTAGGTGTGTCCAAAGGGACATATTTTAATGAAGTTCATCACAGAAAAATGTAAGTTAGCTACCATGAAAACTGGTTGAAATTGAAAGCAACCAAGAAAAATTATCAGACTAATTTAAAACTGTAGTAAACCTGTATCTCAGAAGTGGGTGATATTTTATTTAGGCCACAAACTTGAAGAAACTTGACATCAAACCTCCAAATCCTTGCAGATGTTTTTAAAAATGTAAGTGATACAAAGGATAAATTATCAACCAGATCAGCAGCATTATTTGTACCTGCCTAACCATATATCATTTCATCCCCAATCATATGGTGACATCTTTGCCCCCTGCGGCTTCCATCAAATAAAAATCTTATTTTCACCCAGTGTTTCCTCAGACAGATGTGTTCTGACAGGAGCAGCTAGATGTCTAATTCTAATCCCCAGCCACACAGCAAGCAATAGTCTTTCATTTTACTGTGGCTTAGTAGGTTGTTTACAGCTGTAGAAGGACACAATAAAAACAGTAGCCATGCTAAATACTGGTAAAAAGCAAATATAAACACCTCTAAGAAATTTAAAGAATCATGATGTTCCAGTCAACCTTAATCAATAAAAAAGCATCAATAAAATATTAAAATATGAGAATTCTCCATCACTAATAAACCTATTGTTGCTGAGAAATGCAAAAAGTTACTGCCCTAGAAAAGTTGGATCTTTTTCGAAGAGGTGATCAATATAATCTGTCTTTGGTCTGTTTATCCACATTAGTGGTGGTGCCTTGGATCCAGAGGTACTGCAGATAGTCTCACCCAATAGGGCATTTTAGCTCCACTTCATCACTGTAAATGTACTTTACTGTTTATAGTAGTTAGCTCAGGTTCAGAATTAGGTTCTTTTTAATGGTCCAGAGCCTTAGTTGACAACTGCCATGGATTTAAGTGCTTTTCAAGCCCATCAGACAATCATAAAGAAATTTGGCTTGGAAGGGACTTTTGGCACTTTTTATCTTATCTCATGCTCAAAGAAGGACTAACTTCAAAGTTTGGTCAGGTTGCTCAGGGCCTTCTTCAACAGAGTTTTGAAAAACTTTGAATGTGGGGATACCGCAGCGCCTCTGGGTAACCTATACCAGTCCATAACATCTCTTCTTATGAATAATTTTATGTAGATCCAACCAGAATTTCTCATGCTGCAATGCTTTTTATTTCCCTGTGCACATCTGAAAAAGAGAAGGATCTGGTACTATCTTCTCAGTGGCCGCCCCCTTTAGAAAGTGGGAGGCTGCAATTATTTTCACCCTGAGCTTTGACTTCACCTGGTTAAACAGAACAATTTTTTTGGGAAACTTCTGTGTTAAAAAGACAAGAATCCTATAATGTTATTCTCTGTATAGTACTTGAATTTGGGGAACATGTAACTTCCTGCATAATTTTTAAAAGAGATTGTATAATGCATGTAGGAGTAGATTATTTCCTTTTGCCTTTTTTGGTGATCTCTTCACAGGCACACTAATGTTACTATTTTAGTGTACAGAGACGTAGACATTAAGGTACTCTTCCCTTCTTAGTTAGCTTTATAGGTCAGACTTGTATCCAGTCAACTTCCAAATCAGGGAATACCTGAAATTAATCAAAATACTAATCTTCCTGTGCTGCCTTTATGAGAGGATAAGTTTTGAGTTAATATTTGTTTAATGATTAAAAACTTATTCCTATTAATCTCCCTCATAATTTGCTCAAATCCAGAGTGACCACCAAGAATATTTAAGCATATGTATACAGGCATCACAGTTTTGGAATCTTGCTAATTGCAATAGTCAAATATCCAAAGAAACAAAAAATATTTTTAAAAGATATTTTTCTAAACCTATATATTCCTTGGGATAGTTGAACTTTTAAGGTGCATATGAAGTCACTTTTTCTCACTTTTTCTGTCATGAGAGCTATATATAAATGTATTTTTCAGTTCGTTTCTTTTAAGGCAAAAAGAGATTTACATATTAGAAACTGAAGACTAATTTGAACAACTTTGACCTAGAAAGTTACCTATAAAATTAGAGAAAAAGCAGGTACGGTATCAATTCCTCAAATATGTGTAATATGATCTTAAGACCTGAAAGGAAGGAGAGGAAAGTGCTGAATTGTTTCAGTGAGTAAAAAACATAATAGTAAAAATGAGTAATGACTATCAATTTCAAAATACAGATTATCTTGGTTTATGTTATGAAATACTTAACATATTTTTTAAAGGAAAATGTTGACGTCCTATGGTTCTTCATAATTTTACATAATTTCTTGAAAGTGACCAAAGTAAAACCTTTCTCTTGATATTGAATTATTACTAACTGGAACTCTGAATAGTAAGTGTAATTCAGTTCAGATTTAATAGATATGTGTTTTACATCACACACAAATGTATGGAATTAAAGAATGGGGTACAAAGAGTACTCTTTTTTTTCCTCCACCTTTGCTTTGGATTTTTGAAAGACTTTGACTTGAATATTCACCTATTTGACCATAAAAATGTAATTGAATTTGATGCAACTTCTACCTACTAGTATTCATGTCATATGTTACAGTTACAGAACTTGTGGCAGTGGCAGTGCATTTCACTTTCATGCCCAGGCATTTAAAGGGGAAAGAACAAACAACTAAAAAACCCCTAAAAACCAAACCACCAACAGTGGGAAACATCCTCTGTACAAGAAAAGATTCTGTGTGGGAAGGTGTTAGATAGTCACTATGAGGCTTTTATTTCAAGAATTATTCTTCAGCTTTTGAAATTTCATTATAGGTCAAAGAGGCAGCTATTGTTCCAAGTAGATCAGAATTTAATAAGGAAGGACACAGTAGATATGTCAAATAGATAATAAATTGAAATAATATCAAATTATGCATTGCTACAATACAAGAATTGGCTATGTGATAAACTTTTGCGTACTTGTGTTTTCAAGTTCACTAACTTGTGCAGCATTTTCACTTGCTTTTCTTTGTTGGATAGACCTTACTGGTCTGTCCTATCTAAACCCTACTCATTTAAATCTCATCCTCTTAAAGCAAGAGATATCCATGATGTGTCTTTATATACTATTTAAGTTTTAGTTTGGGGTGATATAGAAAAAGATACATGTACTGTAAGCATGTTATGGGTATTTGGCTAACTTTCCCTAGATCTTCATCCTTCTGTAAAGAGAGACATATCCCTGTCGAGTAATCAATCAAAATCTTTGCCACACGTTTTTTTGCCTTTCAAGAGATAAGCAGGCTATATGAGTACAGGATGATGATTGGCTTCAGTCTATGCTGTGTATGATATATATACTCTTAAATAGAAATCTGTATTTTAATACATGAGATTTTGTTGAAATTCTGACTCTATTAACTTTAGAAGAGTGAGGCTTTTTTTTGCTCTCTGGTTGTTTACTTCTATACAGATCTGGATTTGGGATCTAGGTGACACTGAAATAACACAACATTATTACAATAGTTTTGTTACTGAGGTCAGTGGGTCCAGGGTGAAAACTTGATGCTAGCAGGTATGGCCATCACTTTTGCTAGGTATGAATATTTAGTCTGTAGTGACCTTCAGCAACTGCCCAGATATTATTAGATCAGACCTTTAGTGAGCTCCCCATTTCAGGTTTTTAACCTCAGAAACGATGACCTCAAGTTAAAATAGAATTGACAAGACTTGTTTCAATATCCAGGAAGAACTTTTGATAGTTCTAGGCATAGTTTTGATCTCTGATTCATCTTACAAACCTCACCCAACATGAGAATCAGTCATGCACCAAATTCAGTGGCCATACAAATTTTTATGTAGTTAAGATACTCACATGTGCAGGATATCATTATGCCAGCTTATTCTCTATCCATATCCCATTTCATCAGGCCAATATCTAAATCCTATCACAGCTGTCTGGAAAACCCATAATTACAGTCAAGGCTGGCAGTTACCACTCTTAGAACAGGCAGCTTACAGAATTTTTCTTGGCGATAGACATTATAAACACATGACAAAGGACAATTTCCTGGCATCAGTACATAGTAGTTTGCTACAGGGTTGGCTAGTGGAACATGTTTTGTTGCATTGTATTATTTTCCTAGCATCCTTCAACAGCTAACCCAAATGAAGAGAGCCTGTGTATCCTGCTCTTCCCTAAAGTCACTGACCATTTGGGTAAATGCTTGTTTTATCTGCAGAGCCGTGTTTCCTGATAAAAAGTTTTGTGTGTGCATGTGTTTTGGGGAGGGAGGTCCACACTGAGGCTTCTGTAGTGGACCTGTTTGTGAGGAGACTCTACTGAGGCTAATGAGCAGAGCTTTCTCAGAGGTCTTTTCAAGGTGGCACACCTACTCTAAGTTGTCCCTAAGCCCAAGCTGTCAGAACCCCAGGGGTGTAATACACTCTGGGCCACAACAGCTTTCTTCTGCATTTTGCAATTCTGAGTAAAAGAGATTCTTCTTCATCAGAAGGATTCTGCCCCGTCCCCCTTTTGTTACTAGGAAGGGACTTTAGCAAAAAGCCTGGATCTATGAGTTTCAATGGATAAGGTGTGCTCATGTACTAGGACTGTGTTTTACTTAAGGTGCAAGACAGGAAAGTGTACAGAAATCCACCAATAACAGCTCAAATAGTCTTCTAGCTCATTTTCCATGTTACAGAATTTCTCAGTCATTGCACTTTTCCAGTTCCATGAACAGTCCTAAAATCAGAGTGATCCAAAGTCTCTACAACTGTTTTATGTAGCTATGATACAGCTATGTAACAAGTTGCTAGAAAGGACCTGAACATGCTCCTGCTATGGGCAAAAAAGACAGAGTCTGTCCTGGGATGCAATCAGAGGATATCTGTAGTTGAGTCTGAAGTGTTTATTTTCTCCTATTTGAGGCTTGGCAATTAGAACTAGAGAAGTGAGATAGGGACTGTGATGTGGCTGCTGTCCAAGGAGAGTTAGGACACTTACCCTGGTGTCCGTCCACCTTAAAATACAGTTCTGTTCCATGGGCACATCTGAGCCATTGAAGCTCACTGACCCTGGCCTTTGCAGCCCTCTAGTCCCAGAGAACTTCTGCCTATGCGTATTTTTTTCATGTCCATGAAAACATCAGTGTGACGTTTGTCAGATAACATTGTAACAGTCCTGCTACTCTAGAAAGAGCTAAGCAGACTATTTTGTTTGTTCCTGGGCTTCAAATGGAAAGAGTACTTAGAATAAATATTATGTCTTGCCATGAGCCACATTTTTTATTAGGTAGGGAGTCCAGAAGCCTTAATTTACGCTGCAGCTTGACATGGCTAGTCTAGGCTTCCTCTGCACTGTTGTCTCCTAGGTAATCCTTGATATTCAGGAAGAAGGTGAATGGATGGAGAGCAGTTGTTCATTCAAGGTGTTGTTAAAAGGGAGTGTAACAGTTACAATGACCAAGTGAGGCTTTGTGACAAAACAGGGAAAAAAAGATATTTGGGCTGATTTGAGGTGTTACTCAGTCTTAAGTCCCCTCAGCGATGCAAAGGGAAACAGTAGATTGTCTTTAAAGCTGAAGCACTAGCTTGCTAAAGAACTGCCCTCTGAGTGTCAAGCGGCTTAGTTGGGCAGAACTGCGTTATGGCTAAAATGCAGCTAATTAATTTATGTTCTTTGGCTAGTTAAGTCAGGGGACATGAATCTTAACTTTAGAGCTTTACAGCATTATTGAACACAGATTGAAGTCCCAAGTGTGTTTATCTCACAGAACTGTAATTTCTGAAGTTGGATGATGCTATTTTTCCAGATACCATCTTTCATGGTATCCAAACAATATTGGGAGCTCTAAGATGTTGTCATCTGCCTGCTAGATATGAATATCATCAATTAATTTCAAAGGCCACTTGCTGTTTAAAAAATACAAATCTAAGAAGGCGGTCATAGTCACACTGATCTGTTGGAACTCATTACCAACAGCTAAAGCTGTACCTTTTTCCTACCCTCAAAGTTACCTATGATGCTTGAAGACTGTTGGTTAGAATATGTCATATAGAGGTCAAAGAGGAGAGTGCTGTGTGGGTTTCTCTTGTTTTTCTTCTTGAAAGAAGAGTAGGAGACAAACACTCTGTAGAGATTTTCCAGTGAATTGAATAAAATAAATGACATTCTTTAAGCCCTTATTTTGTCATGATATTGATTCTTTTTTTTTTTTTTTTCTGATATCTGTCTTTAAAGCAAAAACTATTTTTTCTTCCTTTGAAATCAGAGTATCTCTTCCCCCCCCTTATCCATTAGCCTTCAGGATTTTGTTGTCTGTGAAATTTTAAAGTCAAATGTGGATTTCCCTATAGAAGATAAGAATTTAATATTAGTTGGTTTTGACATTCTTTTATCTAAAATTATTTTATTAATATCTAAATCTCTGTTTCCTTTTAAATAAAAGATATTCTTATCTATGTCAGACATGCATTTTTACCAGAAAGGTACCATTCCCGTTTCTCATTCATAAGAATGTTCTAATTTTGTCAAAACTGATTGGGAGAAATAGCATAACTAAAGAATAAGCCACATACTTTGAATTGTGTTGGAGACAAAGAGCACAGTTAATATAGACAAATTTTGGTTGAGATTTGAATTTTGGTTTTAGAATGTTTGAAAAGCAAGAAATATAAATTTTTACAGTCAACATTATTGACATCAGACAAAAATACAATGTTTTCTGCATCATCAAAGCTACCATTCTTTCTTCTTTTTTTTTTCATGTAAATATGCCTTTGTATAATCTTGCCATAAAAAAGCTGAACTGGGTTCTCCTGAGTTGCTTACCAAAAACCTCCCAGGAGGAGCTACTTGTGCTCTAGAAATACATATACATTTTCTACATTACAATATAGGAACTGTGAGAATTTTTTGTTTGGGTTTGTATCTGTATAACCTGTTTGCATTACAGCAGAAGGCATTTGTGTTGTTCCACTCTAGATAGCATCCATACAAAGAAAATCTCCACCGGTCCTTATCTCAACGCTGTTAATAACAATCTGCCTTTCAAAAATAGTCACAACTGCAGCATGTCTCACAATGTGTTTTCTAAATCATACAAAAGCAAAGTTGTTCTCAGAGATATATAAGTGTAAAAAAAAAATCAAATTAATATATTTTCCTTCTATTCTACTACCTAGTAGCATTCATTATAGAAAGGACTTTTCCTATAAAAAATATAATTTGCTTAGCAATTCTTGTATGACCCATATAACCCCATTCATTTCACAGAAACAGTTTTAGAGGCTATGTTGCATTATTCATTAATGTTGTGGATAACTTCAACCTCAGGACTGTTGAGCCAGCACTTTCATGAGCAGTAAATTCCCCGAGGGAGGGAACGAGAAAAATTGTCCCTACCCTGAGGTTTGAAAAACAGTCTTCACTACAGGAAGAGTTTGCTGAGGGCTTGTGTCTAATGAGAGGAAATTCTCTGAGATGATAATCATCCCCTGGAATATTTTTGGAAACCTGAGGCTCTCTAGAAGACTGTTATAAAGAATTTTTTGTTAATCCTCTCATCCCATGACATGCATATGCTCAGTCCTTGGGAGCTCCTGAAAAGGGGAATTCATGCTGTGGGGGTGGTATTTATTTTATTTATGTCTTTTTCTACCTGATGTGCCAATGGGAGGACAAGAAATGGTGTCCTCCCTACAGAGGATATTGTATATGTGAACCAGAACGCAACATTTGAAATGAGTATTTAGGGAGAGGCAGTGAGGAGTCCATCTGTCTTTCCCACACCAATAGGCAGGATTAAACACTCTAAACTCCTCCATTAAGCTGACGCCTTCACTTCACGCTGATTCCAGTTTTGTTGTTTATTTGTTTTGGGAGGGGCAGCAGTGGGATTTAAGCTAACACTGGTCTGGCCCAATTATTAGTCCTTAAGAATATATACTATGTTCCGTCCTCCCAGTCTTACAGAAATTGTGCTCTTGAAAGGCAGTAATACTGTTTTCTTCCTTGTTAATAACATTTTTTTTTACTGCATATGGGTGATTTGGCCATAATAGCCTCAGAAGTTACCTGCATTGATATTCTTGTTCAAAATTCATGGTTATTTTGTGCCAAACATAACAGGTCATCCAATGGCACCTGTGAAATTTTCACTTAATTAAAAAAAAAAATTAATTTCAGTCACTTCAAGGCTAGGGATTCATATTTCTCTTCTCATGTATCACTATGGTCTACAAATAATAATAAGAGTTTGATTCTGGTGTCTTCTTCAACAACATAAATGAAAACTTTTCCCTTGTAATCAAAGGAAAAATCAGGATAAGAAATAGAATCAGGAATTACATGTTTGTTTTTTGAACAGCAGTGAAACACACACAGAGACTGACATTAATGTGTTCCTGCCTTTATTTTTTAGCAAGCATGAATTATTCAAGGCGTATCGCAGCATGTATTAGTTCCAATACTTCTTACATTTTAATTATTTCTATGTCTAGCATGCTTCAATAGTTCTAAATATTTGCAAATAGAAAGTATAAGACCTTTCTGATCCTGATTTCACAATTGTTCTGCACCATCTCCAAACTTCCAACCATACAGATTGGGATGGACCTCAGGATATCAGGTTCAACATACTGCTCAAAGCAGGACCAACACTAAACATATTAACTGGTGTAATACTGAAGACTGGATGTTATGAAACACTGTATTATATGTCACTGGGAAAACGAAGAGCTCAAATGGGCCATTCTGCTGCTGTGTGACATTTAGAATTATCTGCAGGTCCCAAACCCAGCAGCATAAGATGTGCTGTGAAGGCAAATGCTGAACAAATGCAGATGGTGTTGCTGCCGGTAAGTGAACATCAGCAAAGACAGTAAGTTTCTGTTATTTCTGTTCTTCAGCTTAAGAATGGGGAATAAAATCAGAGGGATGATATGACTGGCATTTTGAAAAACTAATTGACTGGAATGTGATAGTATCTCAAATGCCTATGGATCAGTGTACCAACTTATATAGCTCAGGTGAATTTCTCTGTAAAACACAGGCCATAACAGCTGTGGCACATCACAGAACATACAAGTTGACTAGTGCTTAGAGAAATTGTCTGGGAGGAGGAAGAAAGACAGTAAAGTAGTAGCAGCTCTTTAATAGTTGAAAAATAAAACAATTTGGGATAAAAGCAGAGTTTAGTTTAGTAATGAAGTGAAAGCACTTCTGTGAAGAACACAGAAATGATCCAGGAACTTGAAAATAGGGTTGACACTAGGTGGTTACATTTGGAGTTTGTTCTTTTTTTCTTTTTTTTTTTTTTTTTTTTTATTGAATAGGTTGAAGAAGTACTTGCTCTTTGTAGATAGATATTTACATATGGGAAATACAGTGATAATTTTGGCTCTTTATCTTTCTAACAGACATAAAAAGAATCAGTGTTTGGAAGTTTAGCTCTCATATCAAGTCTGACTGTTGATTCTTTTAGGAACATAAAGGATCAGAAATTTAAGAATGACAGATTTAAAAGAATTTGAATTAAATTCCTAAGCATTCAATACAAACAGGAGATGAAGAATTGACTGTAAACAGTACTTTCCAAAAACCTGCAAAACACAGGAAAAAAATCTTGTTAGTGAATCAAGTCCATATGAAATGTAAACAGGTAGTCAAAGATTTCAGTTAGGTCTATTCCTCTGTTCTGGAGCATAAATTCCAAAGAAGTCCTTCAGGTTTGTGCAGTGGGAATTCCCTCAGGAATATTAATTCAGTACAACAGGAACACTGGCCCTTCTTTTGTTGGTGTTATTACAAAGTTACTAATAAAGGTTACTTTATCTATAAATGTTAACCAAAGTGCCTAAATCTGCTATGTTGTAGTCAAGGTACTAAGGTAATATACCAAAAATGGGAAATCTCTTAAAGGAATTAAGTTTTATTATTTAGTTATTTCCTGCTGACTTAGCTGATATACTTGCAAAATTTTCCTGAGGTTTACCTCTGGAACAAAGCAGTCCAGTACTTCAGAGAGCTACAGCCTTATTCCGTTCACAGAAAAAATATTATTTCCTGAATAAAAGAATATTTGGTTTCCTCTAATCCACAAACATTGTGTGTCCCCATGGTTTTTAATTGAATGTTATGCAAACCAAGCCAGAATTTAGGACTTTCACACTTCTGATGCATAGTTTTATCGTTCTTTCCCTCTCATTCCTTTGCATTCAGATCTGCACCATACTGCTTCAGTGCCAGAAAGTGAGAGCTGACAACCCAGGGGGGGAAGACTTTCATTTTGTTTCTGTGCTTTGAGTCCTCACCATTTCGCAGATTTTTAGAGGGAATATGTAAGGGAAAGATTTGCCCTCAATGAAAACATACAAAGTTGTTTCTGCAGATGTCATGTCATCAATCTGATGACATGCTCTGTATGGAAGGGGAATCTATTGTGCAGATAGAAACTGAACTGAATTTAGAGTTTAGAAGGTGGCCATTACACCCCTCCAAGTTTACACAAAAGGAGTATGAACTGTGGGGTATTTTTGTGTGTTTTTTTTCTTTTGGAAGGATCATGACTTACTATAAAAACAAACAAACAAAGAAAATAACACCAGGAAAAAAGCCCCTGCACAGCACTCTTTACTGAGCATGGGAGATTGGGTGTCAGTTAAAGATATGCAGGACATAGTCAGCTAATGCTGGCACTGTGGTATCTAACTAAAGCAAATCCACTTGCCTTGGATTAATCTAGACCTGTTTGACCCATCTATTAGCTTCAACTCAGTAGCTACCTCTCAGCTTCTCCATTTCACTGCCTTTTTCTAAATTGCTCAACAACTTTTTGACTCCTGTTTGTTCCTATATTCCTCTTTCCCACTGTGCTATGGAGGTGGATGCCTCATCTAACCCTGACTGCTCCTTTTTTCCACTTCTCGGTGATTATATGGAGAGAATGACTACATATTGAGAAGTAGCTAGAATTTCTTGTTCTTTTAGGGTCTGTCACAGAACACGAACACTCTGCCAGATAGAAAAAGCCAGTCCAGCCCCTGTCCTCTCAATTTCAGCGCAACTTTAGGAGGGAGACTGGAATCCTACTTGTGAGACATCTCTTCCTTCCACGTGAAAATTTGAAGAGGATTTGTGCGTACCTTCCCCTTTCCTTGGAATGAATTAATATTATGATGTTGATTTTGGCTTATTTTTAAAATAAAATGTTGGTGATCCATTAGGTTACAGAGATTGTTTTGATTTCACCGTTTATCTTGGAACACTGAAGTCAGTGAAATGTAAAGCTTTTTCCATTGGAAGGTGCTTCCTCCTACTTTAATCCTAAATTTTCATTTCAAAGTGTCATTCCAACACTTTCTAAAACAGTCATCCCCCCAGATGACTATTATAACCATTCTTCCCACTCTTTCAGATTGTTGAAGAACATTTTGTGGATGTTTACCCCTCTTTATGATTCAACCAAGTTATTTAGTCTCTGTCTCTTTTTTTTTTAATCTTTCCTCAGTGTTTTACAAATGCAAACTCCCTGTAGGTATTGATCATTAATAAGATAATTTGCCCAACGCTACCTTAATGTAATGGCTATCTCTTACAAATATCTTTTCTGTTCTTCAAGTAATGCTGTCTTAGAGCTAGATTCAGCAGTATCCACCTGAACTGAATTTACTGTTGCTTCCACTTAGTACTGTTATGATTTGGATAAACAGGAAGGCAAAAACCAAGATTGTAATAAGGTGATGCATTCACCTTATTGAATATTTATATATTATATTCACTCGTTGAATATTCAAAACACAAGGATGTAACTTACATGATTCATTTTACGTGTATGTGGGTGGTGGGATTCTTGTGCTTATTACAACAATCTAGGAAATAATTACTGAGTCTCAAGCTGGCCAGGACTGAAATATTACCAAAAAAACGTAAAATATAAACAATACAAAGAATAGAAAAGTGACAAATAGGATCTATCCTTTCTCTTTCCAGAAGTAATAAATACTTTCAAAATCAAATGAAGTCTGCTTTATGGAGCTAAATTAATACACAGTAGCCAACCAACCAGTCTAATATGTTTAGTTATAGAAATAGAGCCATCTACAATGTAAGACCTTACTGCAATAAGGTTTAATAATAGACTTTTAAAGGAAGAGTAAGTTTTACACAATGGTGCTTGAAATCTGGCGTTCCTCCAAACAGCTAAGGATTAGAAGCAGCCTACTTCTGCAGGCCTATGATGTTCTTATATATCCTACTCTTTATCAGAATTTGTTTTGCTTGGTACTGGAAAGTGGAGTGGAATTTAACCTATAAAAAGAAAATAAACTAATATAAATCCAGGTGTGGAATCTGCATCCAGCATATGTACATTGACTTTTATTGCAGGTTAACCCCAGCTAGCAGCTCAGCCCTACACAGCCGCTTGTTCACTCCCCTGCAGTGGGATGGGGGAGAGAATCGGAAGGGTAAAAGTGAGAAAACTCATGGGTTGAGATAAAGACAGTTTAATAGGGAAAGCAAAAGCTGCACATGGAAACAAAGCAAAATAAGGAATTCATTCACTCCTTCCCATCGGCAGGCAGGGGTTCAGCCATCTCCAGGAAAGCAGGGCTCCATCACGCGTAACGGTTACTTGGGAAGACAAACACCATAACTCCTAATATCTTCCATTCCTCCTTCTTCTCCCAGCTTCGCCACTGCTGAGCACAACATCAAATGATATGGGATATCCCTTTGGTCAGCTGGGGTCAGCTGTCCCAGCTGTGTCCCCTCCTCACTTCTTGTGCACCCCCAGCCTACTTGCTGGCAGGGCAGTGTAAGAAACAGAGACGACCTTGACTCTGTACAAGCAATGCTTAACAATAGCTAAAACATCCCTGTGTTATCAACACTGTTTTCATCACAAATCCAAAACACAACACCATACAAGTTTCTATGAAGAAAATTAACTCCATCCTGGTCAAAACCAGTACAATTTTATATGAAAAGAAAGCAAAATTCTGCATTGATATAGTGATAACTTTAAAAATGAATTCTAAAACATAATCACAATGTGTGATCCATTTGTTATGCGAATACCATTTCATCTCAGATGAATGAACACACCTGTTAACTGGCCAGACAACATGGTAGGAAGTTTAGGTTCCTAAATGCAAAACCAGTAAAGCAAAGCCGAAAAGACAAGTGGCACCTACAGTATACTGGGAATCATAGCTAATGATCTGAATCCAAAACCCAACCTTGTTTTATGGAATGCTCACTCTTTGTTAAGCAAAGCTGTTTGGGCAAAAAAGCATACTATTGATTTCAAAATTGATTTTTTTTTCTTTTTTTTTTTTTTGGTACATATAAAGGTTGGCTCACATATCACAAGCTTTTGTTGGATTTTTTTTTTCTTTTGCTGCAGTCCAGCCAGTTAAGATATCATATTCTATGACAGAGTTAAGATTTAACAGATTTGGGTCTGTTGCCTCAAATCAGTTATGTTCATATCTATTGGTTTGGACTAAACCTGTCTGTTTATCTGTAGCTATTTATTTGCTATTATTAAGAAAAACCTCAAATAAATGAAAGAGAAAAGAAAACTTGTGAAGTATAGTAGCACAAAACATTTGATACATTTTCAAGTTCATTTAACAATTTATATTTCAGGCCTCTCATTGTTATTATTATAATCATCATTAATCACCAACTTCCAGATCAAATTGAAACACAGAACAATGAAAAGGTCAAAGCAATGGAGAATACTACGATCTTTCAGAGGCAATATGTGGCGTTAACATTCTACTCCCTTACTTATATGAAAAAACAGAAAATGGCAAAAGATTAATCTGCTCTTGTGATGAGGAGAATTATGGGAAATATACCAGACAAATTCACTCATTCTTGTTGTGCTCATAACAGTAACAATATTGTATGTCGTAGTTGCAGAACCTCAGCTTGACTCATAAAGCACCATATGAAATAAAGTTAAGAAATCCAGTTGACTTTAAAAAAAAACTTTAAAGAAGTATTTTTAAAAGTGTTACTAGTATAAAGCATTAAAGCTAGATTGGTCCAAACTGTACAACATTCATGCTGTCTTGGTTTTTGTGAAATTGTTGCTAAAGTCAGAAAGAAGGAGGTGCTGTAAATTCCTTCTAGGTTGAGGTTCCTCAAAAATCTAGTTCCAGGTACTCAACTCAGTAATAACATTGCTATTAGGTCCCCGGCTTATGGTCTAGAAATTCCATATAGATCATGGCATCCTTGGTAAAAATGTGCTTCACCAAAGCACAATCTCACTAAACCAAATTTACATGTAGCAGTAGAAGAGGAAAATGCTGAACAAATCAAAATCAATCACTAGTTTATTAATCCACAGCCTGACAGAAGGTAAAAGGGTACTGAGTTAGACATGGTAGTTTAGCACCTGAAAGTTAGTTACTCAAAATAATACACATTATAAAAAAAGGGGAAAAAAACCCCGCCTGCCCTCCAAAAATATCCACTAATCTCAGAAAGTAAGGAGGAGAAAGTAAGTGAAGAGACTGAGTTTGTGTCTTTCTCTTCCAAGGAAAAAGAATTGAGACATAGATCCTGAATGCTGGAAGTTCTGCTAGAAACTGGAACTTCTTTATTGGAACCATGCAGTACCAGTTTGGAACAGACATGGAGATGCAATACACCAGTTTCAGTACAGGTTGCCTGTCCATACCTATGCTGATACTGAACTGTCTGCAAAACCAGCAGGTCTCATTGTATCTGGCTAAAAACACGGGGTTGTAGCAGAAGAGGTATTTTGTATTTTTTGTATTTTTGTATTCTTCAATTTGGACATAATGTCATATATGTCTATTTACTGCTCCTGGACTGAAGTTTGTATATGCTTGAAATGGATTAAAATGCCTGTAGAAAACACAGTATCATTTAACCACATTTTTTTTTGTGAGACCAGGACTAGCACTTAACTGTCCTAGTTTAAATGTCCTAACATGTAAAACAGATTATACTTATCTGATACATGAGAAGGTCAAATATCTTGCTACAAGACCTCTAAAGCTAGTAGAGTTTGGTAATCATTATTAATTGTCCATCCCAACTAATGTTTGGGACCAAAAATGGAAAGTTAACAAACACACACATCTTTTGTCTTATTGAATGTGTGAAAACATGACTTTTGTAGCATTGTTATACATATGAAACATATCTTCAAAACCAGCTCCACTAATCCTGTTCCACTTCATGCGGTAGTGTGAATATTCATATGGTGAGAAGTTCATCTCACAATATGTTCTATAAACTCGGAGATACATTTGAAAATTCATGCTTAGACAACCACACTGCAGAACTGAATTGGTTGTGGTAATATTTAGCTCAAATATATCAATTTTATTAAAAAACCCCCACAAACATAGCAAAGTTTTAGATACATTTAATGTTTATCGTAAAGCAAGAGACATCCTTCGCATGTGACTTTTTATGTTTAAGGCAAGAAAGTGCCATTTCAGTATAAAATGTATAAACCGTTTTGAAGTTCAGCAATAGTGAATGTTTAAATTCCCCATAACCAATCCTGAGTATATAATTTTATTGTATTAATTTCTCTAAAGTGGAATCTTTGAAACAACTCGTAAAATTCTGTGTGTGGGACACTTTATGAGCATTATCTGTGAGCTGATCTGGTGGATTTAGAGTTGTTATCTGTAAGTCTTGTCCATATGTGAAAGAGCAATGGGAAGGCTAAACGCTCTATGACAGATGTGTATATAAACATATGAGGAAAACTCTTACATCTGAGGTACAAGCCACAACAGTTGCAAAAGATGCCACAAATGTAACACACTAGTTGTATTCTGGCTTTACAGGTAATCTATGGCCTGTAGAAATATTTTCAATTCATCCTCGATCTCTGTTGAACAACTTGTTTACTTTGGCTACACAGCAGGGAAAGGATTTGGCCCTCCAAACACAAGTAACTTCAGTTATAGTGCCACAACTAATTTTCACCCAGCTCAAAAAAAAAAAGCATAATTATACTATTTTTCCCATTTAGACTAATCTGCTTCAATATGCAAAACCCAAACACAATCAAAAAACCCCTTCACTTCCCACACTTGTAATGAAGTCCAACAGCATGCGTTACAGTAGGAAGTAATCAGCACATTGTTTCAGGCAGTGATCAGTTATAGATCATATTGTCAGATTAGTTTTACTGGAGTGTTTTAATTGATGCTCCTGTAGTCCTTTTAACAGGATTTGATTGTTCAAATATGGAAAAGCTGTCTTCATGTTGCCAGGCAGTGTGAAAGTATTGCCCTTAACCTTGCAGCCTGCTAAGCAATGGAATGGGGGACAAATAAAATGGAGCTTGAACCAGATTACTTCTGCTCTTAATACCAAGGGTCAATTAGCTGTTTCATTCACCTGCAGACAGTTCTGTTGTTTTGCACAATCAGTAAATTACTTTTTCCAGGACGTTGTGTCAACTGTTAGGAATAGCCACCTCCAATTTTAGGCTTACTAAGAAGTTTTGTAGTTACTGCAAAGGATTTGACTCCTTTTTGGACAGTTTTAACAGAAAGAAAGGATTTTCGCACCAAATTCTGTGGAGGTTTCCTGCATTTCATGTACCAACCATCTTCATTTTTTGTCTCCCTGGTAATAAAAAACACTGTGCTCTTTTTCTTCTTTAGAAAACCTGAATACCAAATGTATTCATTTGCATGAAGAGGACTGTTTCAACAGCAATAAGTCTCAGTGTCCTTGGAGAGAAGGGCCTTATTCAGCATTCCGCAGAGGAACTTGAACTGCCTGAATCTGTCTCATTATATAGGCCATATGCAGTAAGCCACAGTGCCTAGCAGCTGCTGTTGTTAGGATTAAGGGGAAAATACTTAATTTGATGCAGAAGCACGTGTGTCATGATTTCCACGGTAGCTTCTACCTGCTCCCTAGGGTGCATGCTAGATATATGGCATAACACTGAAATCATTTAATTGTGTCAACAAAATACGGCGTTGTTTGTTTAAAATAAAAATTAGTTTTGCAATAAAATTGATTAGTTGATGGTAACTTCACTGTCACTGTGGCTGGTAGATACAAAGACAAAATGATTTTCTTTAATCTTGGGGGAGGGTGAAGAATTCTGGTGAGACCAGAGCAAATATACAGAACATAAACTTGAATTAGTCCTTCTGTTTAGTAAATCAATAAAACAACAGAGAAGTGTGAAGAATAACCTGGATCATCTATCAAAACAGGTTTGTGCTCCTATTCTCACTGCCTGAATATACTTATTTTGTATATTCTTTTATCATTATTATTATTATTATTTTCCCTTCCTTTTCTGTCCTATTAAACTGTCTTTATCTCAACCCAGGAATTTTACTTTTTTTTTCCAATTCTCTCCCCAGTCCCACTTTGAGGGGGGGTGGGGGGAGCGAGTGAACGGCTGTGTGGTGTTCAGCTGCCTGCCGGGTTAAACCACAACAGTCCTTTTAGCACCCGATGTGGGGCACGAAGGGTTGAGATAACAACAGAGCTGACCAGAATGTGTTAAGGCAAATTTGTTATAAGCATTCATCATATTGGTTTAACAGTCGCTGGTCACAATGTTGATTTATTTACTCTCAAAGTTGTCATGCTTGCTCTCAAAATTGTGTATGTAAAACCTTACTTGCTGTATACGTTCCCTGTCTGGGATACCTGGAATACCATCCAGAGATCAATCCCGGCGACAGGCACTGCGGCTACTCAAACCCTGGCGACAGGCACCACAACTACTCCAGCCCCCATGACAAGCATTGCAGCTACTCAAACCCCGGCGACAGGCACTGTGGCTACTCAAACCCCCTCAACAGGCACTGTGGCTGAACCAGAGAACCAACCCATGCCAGCATCAGTCGTCCCTATACACAAGAAGAAATACACAAGAAAATCAGCTCGTTTAGTAAGGGATGAAGATGAACCAGGCCCATCATGAGAACAAGAGCAGGAAGAGGCAGAACCCATAAATGAGATGGAAACCACCTGATCCCTACCCCTGAGTGAGCTGTGAGGTATGTGAAAAGATTTCAGCCATCATCCAGGCAAGCACATTGTCACCTGGCTGCTCCGATGCTGGGACAATGGGGCCAGTAGCCTGGAATTAGAGGGTAGGGAAACCAAGCAGCTGGGATCCCTTTCTAGGGAAAGGGGCATTGATGAAGCGATTGGAAAAGGGGCACAAGCCCTCAGCCTCTGAAGGCGGCTCCTGTCAGGCGTGAAGGAAAGGTATCCCTTGGAGGAAGATGTTATAAGTCACCCAGGCAAGTGGACCACCTTGGAGAGAGGTATCCAGTACCTGAGGGAATTAGCTATGCTGGAGATGATTTATGGTGACCTGAACTATGAGCAGTTCTCCAAAGATCCAGGTGAAGTCAAGTGCACACAACCCATTGGCGGAAGTTGGTACAGAGAGCACCAGTGTTGTATGCCAACTCATTGGCAATACTGACCTGGAAAGACGAAGAGGGACCAACGGTGGATGAATTGGCTGGCCATCTCTGGCAATACAAAGAAAGTCTCTCTTCCTCCCTCGTCTCGGCTGTGGAGAAACTGTCCCGGGAGTTCCAGCAACTCAAAGAGCATAGGTCTTCCTCCCCACCTGTATGGACCAGTATCTCAGCTGTTAGGAGTCAACGTTCTATTGCTCAAGAGTGAGAATATAAAGGGTACACACCATGGTCCATCCTATGGTTTTACCTATGTGACCACAGAGAGGACATGAGGAAGTGGGATGGAAAATCTACCTCAACCTTAGACGCACGGGTATGTGAGTTGCAAGAAAAAACAATCACAAAAGGGGGTTAACCCAGGAAAATTGCTGCTCCAGTTTCCAGCGGGCAGTTCCCCAGACAGAGTAGAAGGGCTGATTTTACTTCTGATCTTAACGAAGAGACTTCTGACTCATATTTACGAGAAGAGAGTAACAAATAGTATGACCAGGACTAGAGGGGCCCTGCCTCCAGCCAGGGGGAGGAAAGGGACAACCAGGTTTATTGGACTGTGTGGATTTGATGGCCTGGCACATCAGACCCACAGGACTATAAGGCTCTAGTAGACACCGGTGCACAGTGTACCCTTATGCCATCAAGGTATAAAGGGGCAGAACCCATCTGTATTTCTGGAGTGACGGGGGGATCCCAACAGCTAACTGTATTGGAAGCCGAAGTGAGTCTAACTGGGAATGGGTGGCAGAAGCACCCCATTGTGACTGGCCCAGATGCTCCGTGCACCCTTGGCATAGACTACCTCAGGAGAGGGTATTTCAAGGACCCAAAAGGGTACCGGTGGGCTTTTGGTATAGCTGCCTTGGAGATGGAGGAAATTAAACAGCTGTCCACCTTGCCTGGTCTTTCGGAGGACCCTTCTGTAATGGGGTTGTTGAGGGTCGAAGACCAACAGGTGCCGATTGCTACCACAACGGTGCACCAGCAGCAATATCGCACCAACTGAGACTCCCTGATTCCCATTCATGAGCTGATTCATCAACTGGAGAGCCAGGGAGTGATCAGCAAGACTCACTCACCCTTTAACAGTCCCATATGGCCAGTGCAGAAGTCTAATGGAGAGTGGAGCCTGACAGTAGACTATCGTGGCCTGAACGAAGTCACGCCGCTGCTGAGTGCTGCTGTGCCAGACATGCTAGAACTTCAATACGAACTGGAGTCAAAGGTAGCCAAGTAGTATGCCACAATTGATATAGCTAATGCGTTTTTCTCAATCCCTTTGGCAGCGGAGTGCAGGCCGCAGTTTGCTTTCACTTGGAGGGGCATCCAGTACACCTGGAACCGACTGGCCCAGGGGTGGAAACACAGCCCTACCATTTGCCATGGACTGATCCAGACTGCACTGGAACAGGGTGAAGCTCCGGAACATCTGCAGTATACTGATGACATTGTCGTATGGGGTGACACAGCAGAAGAAGTTTTTGAGAAAGGGAAGAAAATAGTCCAAATCCTTCTGAAAGACGGATTTGCCATAAAACAAAGTAAGGTCAAGGGACCTGCACAGGAGATCCAGTTTTTAGGAATAAAATGGCAAGATGGACGTCGTCAGATGCCAAAGGATGTGATCAACAAAATAACAGCGATGTCTCCACCAACTAGCAAAAAGGAAACACAAGCTTTCTTAGGCGTCGTGGGTTTTTGGAGAATGCATATTCCAAACTACAGTTGGATCATAAGCCCTCTCTATCAAGTGATCTGGAAGAAGAACGAATTCAAATGGGGCCCTGAGCAACGACAAGCCTTTGAACAAATTAAACAGGAGATAGTTCATGCAGTAGCCCTTGGGCTAGTCTGGGCAGGACAAGATGTAACAAATGTGCTCTACACTGCAGTCAGGGAGAATGGCCCTACCTGGAGCCTCTGGCAGAAAGCACCAGGGAAGACTCAAGGTTGACCCTTGGGGTTTTGGAGTCAGGTATACAGAGGATCCGAGGCCCACTATACTTCAGCTGAGAAAGAGATATTGGCAGCATATGAAGGTGTTCGAGCTGCTTCAGAAGTGGTTGGTGCTGAAGCACAGCTCCTCCTGGCACCCTGACTGCCAGTGCTGGGCTGGATGTTCAAAGGGAGGATCCCCTGTACACATCATGTAACTGATGTTATGTGGAGTAAGTGGGTTGCACTGATCACACAATGGGCTTGGATAGGAAACCTCAGTTGCCCAGGAATCTTGGAAGTGATCATGGACTGGCCAGAAGACAAAGATTTTGGAATATTGCCAGAGGAGGAGGTGACGCGTGCTGAGGAGGCCCCACTGTATAATAAACTACCAGAAAATGAGAAGCAAAATGCCCTGTTCACTGATGGGTCCTGTCGTATTCTGGGAAAGCATCGGAGGTGGAAGGCTGCTGTGTGGAGTCCTATATGACAAGTTGCAGAAACTGCTGAAGGAGAAGGTGAATCAAGTCAGTTTGCAGAGGTGAAAGCCATCCAGGTGGCTTTAGACATTGCTGACCGAGAAAAGTGGCCAGTGCTCTATCTCTGTACTGACTCATGGATGGTGGCAAATGCCCTGTGGGGGTGGTTGCAGCAATGGAAGCAGAGCAACTGGCAGCGCAGAGGCAAACCCATCTGGGCTGCCGCATTGTGGCAAGATATTGCTGCCCGAGTAGAAATCTGGTTGTAATAGTCCGTCACATAGATGCTCACGTACCCAAGAGTCGGGCCACTGAAGAACATCAAAACAACCAGCAGGTGGATCAGGCTGCTAAGATTGAAGTGGCTCAGGTGGATCTGGACTGGCAACGTAAGGGTGAATTATTTATAGCTTGGTGGGCCCATGACACCTCTGGCCCACATCAAGGAAGAGATGCAACATACAGATGGGCTCGTGATCGAGGGGTTGTCTTGATCATGGACACTATTGCGCAGGTTATCCATGAATGCGAAACATGCGCTGCAATCAAGCAAGCCAAGCGGTTAAAGCCCCTCAGGTATGGAGGACGATGGCTGAAATATAAATATGGGGAGGCCTGGCAGATTGATTATATCACACTCCCACAAACCCGCCAAGGCAAGCGCCACGTGCTTACAATGGTGGAAGCAACCACCGGATGGCTGGAAACATATCCCGTGCCCCATGCCACCGCCCGGAACACTATCCTGGGCCTTGAAAAGCAAGTCCTATGGTGACATGGCATCCCAGAAAGAACTGAGCCAGACAACGGGACTCATTTCTGAAACAACCTCATAGACACCTGGGCCAAAGAGCACGGCATTGAGTGGGTATGTCACATCCCCTACCATGCACCAGCCTCTGGGAAAATCGAATGATACAATGGACTGTTAAAGACTACACTGAGAGCAATGGGTGCTGGGACATTCAAACATTGGGATACACATTTAGCAAAAGCTACCTGGTTAGTGAACACTAGGGGATCTGCCAATCGAGCTGGCCCTGCCCAGTCAAAACTTTTACGTGCTGTAGAAGAGGATAAACTCCCTGTAGTGCACATAAAAAATATGCTGGGGAAGACAGCCTGGGTTATTCCTGCCTCGGGCAAAGGCAAACCCATCCGTGGGATTGCTTTTGCTCAAGGTCCTGGGTGCACTTGGTGGGTGATGCGGGAGGATGGGGAAGTCCGATGTGTACCTCAAGGGGATTTGATTTTGGGTGAGAATAGCCAAGGAATTAAATTGTATGATGTTAGTTACTATGTAATACTGTATATCATCACTTCTGTGGTGTCTATATGCCATATCAATGGTATTACAGTAAGAATCACCCAGATTAATGAAGAATGAACTCTGATGAAACCAAGCAAAGTGCAGCGATGATAGAACGGGACAAGTGCAGTGGTGATGGGACCAGAACTGCCTTCAGCATGCAACAGTCCAACACCACAGACCATCTCTCCTGCCCTGAAGGACTGTTATGACAGATGGAGCCCAAAGTCATGGCCTAAATGAACTCAACGGACATTTTATAGGGATAGCCCATAGTGTATGGGAATGATATCTGTGTGTATATATATCAAAAGGCAGGAAAAGTGGGGGTGATTAATTGGAATGTATTGGAAAGTGTGGGGACCTGGGCATGACACAGATGGTATAGAATAAGGGGTGGATACTGTCCTGGCTTTGGCTGGGATAGAGTTAATTTTCTTCCTAGTAGCTGGTACAGTGCTGTGTTTTGGATTTAGGAGGAGAATAATGTTGATAACACACCGATGTTTTAGTTGTGGCTAAGCAGTGCTTACACTAGTCAAGGACTTCTCAGCTTCTCATGCCCTGCCAGCGAGAAGCTGGGAGGGGGCACAGCCAGGACAGCTGACCCAAACTGGCCAAAGGGATATTCCACACCATGTGACGTCATGCTCAGTACAGAAATTGGGGGAGTTGTCTGGGGGGTGGTGACTGCTGCTCAGGAACTGGCTGGGCATCGGTCGGTGGGTGGTGAGCAGTTGCATTGTGCATCACTTATTTTGTATATTCTTTTATCATTATTATTATTTTCCCTTCCTTTTCTGTCCTATTAAACTGTCTTGTGTCAACCCACAAATTTTACTGTTTTTTTTCCTGATTCTTTCCCCCATCCCACTGAGTGGGCAGGAGTGAGCAAATGGCTGTGTGGTGTTTAGCTGCCTGCCAGGTTAAACCACAATACTGCCTCATAAGCAACTACCTTTAGCATTCTAGCGCCCAGAAGCATCCAAGACAAAAGGACACAAAACAGTTTTCAGTTTGCAGATGTACTGCCAATGACAAAAACAAAGGAAGATGAGAATTGAGCAAGCTGCTTCCCAGAATCTGTAAACTAGATCATTCTAAAATTCCCAGATGACAGCTCACGTATATGAAGATAAATCTTTGCTATCTGCAGTAATGAAGAGTGTATTTTATACAGAATGCTAATAAAATGACATAAGGAAGAAGGTATATCTTAGACTTGAAAAAGGTGGCAAATAAAATCAGGTAAGAAAACATAATTATGTCAATAATGGAAGCTTGATTCTTTCTATCAGGAATTGGATCAGGAATCACAGACACAGCACCGTGAGAAAATCTGAATCTGATCATAATAGTGAATGAGTGGATTTGTAATATTTTCAAATCCATAAGTGATGAGCTGCAATTAGTTAGATAAAGTGGATTCTGAAAAAGTAGTTAATCTACTGAAACACCTCAAATTACTATTGCATTTTACTCCTTTGGGTGTAAATTGCGCACTAGTTCCCTTTCAAGCAATACACTAGCAGTAAAATAAACTGTAACAAGGGTGAAAAAAAGCTTATAAAAGCAAGGGGAACAGCAAGTGCTATGCTGATAAGAAAGAAAATGCTGCTCAGGAGCATAAATTTCTTCTATTGCTTCCTTGAAGGGGCAAGTGTCTGTGTGACCCTAGATTCCTCCTTGCTACAGTTTAGGTAAAGTACACTTTACACATGATCACTTCTTTGGTCTTGAGGATGTGCACTATTTTTCATGACAATGCCCTGATAAAAAGTCATAGATGATGGTATTGCATGTGACAATGAAAAGTGAACATTTGTGACAATGCAGCTGTTAGGGAGTAAAGGTACACTCAAGAAATGACACATTGGCTATATGCTGCTCCATTCCTGCTCTTAATCCAGCAAGGCTGACAAGGACCAAGAATAATTGCCAAATTAAGATGTTCAGTAGTCTGCATGTACTGAATTACTGTTTTAATTCCAATTCCTTGTGGACAGATTACCCATATCATATCTTTTACCCTTGCTAGTGGATTACCACTGTTCTGCCAAACTGCTGAAGATTCTCTCCAAGCTGTATTTAAAGTATGTAACTGGTGCATTTTAAGGAAAACTGCAAAGATAACATGCAAAGATACTTTGGTCCAGAGCATATGAAAATGTCACGAAGAGACCTGCTTTCTTTCAGTGGTGATCAAGAACATATTGTATGTAATTTCTGCTTCCCCCCTTCCCTCCCATCAATGAAATCAAATCAGTCACTTTCCTTTCTGTGCGAATTGCCAAGAGATCTCCAAGCAGAAAACATAGTATATGAGCTCAGCCCTGTATTATTATACCCCATACATGTTGTCAGCAGACACACAGAAAAACTTTTCTTCAGCTGCTTCTTTTCCAGTGCTTTGTTTAAGCTCCAATTTTGTTTAAAGTTGTTTCAAAAAATGCAGTTGCTATAGTAACTAGAATAAAAGAGGAGAAGGAATAAAGTAAATATAAATGTTAAATAGCAGAGGGAAAGACAGAAAGCCTCTTGCTACTGAAGCACAGATTATAAATTGGCACTGCTATACTGCAGAACAGAACAATTTGGTGGAAGATCATTTTTGCCAGAAATAAAAGCCTAGCCAAGCAATATTTTGAAACATGCCATTACCCTCAGGGTGGAGTCTGGCAAAAAAGTCAAGTTGTTTTGCATGTTACCTTTGAAATTGTGTGTTTTAAAATCTTAGCTTGTGCTTTACTGAGATGCAATTCCAAGCACACATAAAGGCATACTGTTAAAACAGCCATAAATGGTTATTTTATTTACTGTTTGATCACCTCCCCTGTAACCGCTGATTTCTTTCTAACTATTATAACTGTAGTTCCTTGCATGCAAAGTGGTTCCCCAAGGACAACAAAGAAAGCCAATAAATTCAAAGGCAATAGTGTGAAATGAAATATAAGTTTGGCCTTTTATATGCAGCAGCCAGCTATACAAAATTTATGCTTTAAGCTGTCAATTAAATAAGCAGCAAGAACTTTTTCTTAGTGACTAAATAATATCCTAATACTGCCCAATGTTTGGTGACACAGCTCTAATAGGCCACAGTGGTGCAATAAGGATGACTAACAACTGATTGTGGGTTATTTGATTACCACGTAAGCAATGTAGACTAAGCCCCACATGTGAATGAAACAACCACAATGGCAATTTGTAAAACTCATGCAAGTAATGAATTTTAGCATTATTTATTAACACTTCAGAAAAGAAAGTAGGATTAGGATAGTCTTCATATGTTACTTACTGTTTGCTTGTGTTTCTCTCTGCCCTCCTCCATTTCATTTGTTCCTATCATGCATCAAATTTCTTGTGTAGGTTATTGCACTATGAGGTGATCACAGATTCTTTTTGAACATGTGTTTTACTGCTGCAGCCACATATTTATTCAAGCTTGTAGCCTTGTGATGGACATTATCCTAACATGGACCAGTTAATGGCCCTTGCCCAAAAGAGATTCATCCTGATAATATGAGGATTTCAGAAAAAGAGCTCATTTTTAAATTTAAATAAATGACCTGTTATTCAGACAGTTGAGTTGATGCTGTCTATAAACATCAAGTGTTAGTGGAATGTCTGAAGTCTCCAAAATTAACAAATAAACATTCTTTAACATCAGATCCCTGAGATGAGAAGCTTCAGGATAAGCATACATGAGAGTTGGGGATACAAACCGTTTTAGAAAATTAAGATATTGATGTTTGTTAAAATGAATGAAAGCCTACAGTATTTAATTGCCTGAAACAGTAATGTAATATGAAAATCATAAGATATATTGTACGTGTCCTACCTTAATTATAGTTACATATTCTGATTTTCATCAGCATTCTAGCAGGCTGAAGTAAAAAATTTCTGCAGCACATATCTCTTTATAAGCAAAGTTCTAACAAAGGAGCACAACACAATGCAGATGGAAAGAAATGTAGATAGTGTTCATGAGTAAGATAAAAAAATGTCAGAGAGATTACACCAGTGTAGTTACACTAGTAGGATTTCTGAGCACAGATACATCAAGCAATACAGGGATTGTGTATGCAGTAACACTGATAATAGAAATGCTAGCTTCTGTAAGAAAAAGGAGGAAAGACTGTTTTAATGATTACTGCATGAACTGTTTTACTAGCAGAGCTTGCTTCTCTTATTACATGGAAATACTGTTATCATTTTAAAGTACTCTTACTCCAACCTAAGATTTTTCCAGTAAATTATTCAGATTTTAGTCATATCATTTAATGGTTAAGGAGCAGGTTCAACAAATGGCACAGCCACGGAGTAATTCTTTAAATGTGTCACTAATATTGCCCTTTAAACTTTTCAGTACTGAATCAGTGCTGTGCCTTAGAAAGTGAAAACTATACTGTCCTTGGCAACATTACCCTCACTAAATAATATTTTTTTCACCCATATCAGTCCATAAAATATTTCTTAGAACTGCTGGTACCTAATCTTGAAGGAGGCGCTTTTTTCATGAAACCAAATGTTAAAAAAAAATTACGTTCTTATTATATGTGGAAGCCCATTATGATACATATAGCACACACCTGACTAAATCAAAGTTATTTATAAAAAAACAGGCATAGGAGACACCACCCCACCCCCACCCCGAAAATGCATATTGCAGGAAAAGCTCCAGTTTAGCTTCCAAATAGAACTGAATGAAAATGATACAAAGTAGAAGTAACAGACATCATATCTTGTCCAAAATTTGATTGGCCTTTGAGATTTTCTGTATGTTTGAGCTCTTTGGAGTCTCAACCCCTTTAGTGAATGACCACAGCAAATTACATTAGCCATTACACCAGCAGGGTTTTGGTATCCCTGTGTTCTGAAAGGTATGATGAACATTTCTGCAAAATATTTGTTGTTTTAAA
This sequence comes from Aptenodytes patagonicus, assembly GCF_965638725.1. Classification (NCBI taxonomy): domain Eukaryota; kingdom Metazoa; phylum Chordata; class Aves; order Sphenisciformes; family Spheniscidae; genus Aptenodytes; species Aptenodytes patagonicus. The sequence continues at coordinate 39,906,526 of NC_134955.1, read as the reverse complement.
TTCTTTCATGAGCTTTAGAGAAAAATAAAATAAAAGTATAGCATTTCCGAAGTGTTCCCTTCCCTTCCTCTCCCCTAGTGAACACATTTCAAAGTATGTTTTTTTGACATAGGTAAAAATTACAGTTTGACTGAGAAGTACCAAGTCCTGCTTTGGTTAGCATTTATGGAACTCGTCGTTTCTGGATATGATACCCTTTCCTATTCAGGAAATCTTGACCTGGATAATCAAAAAGGGTTTGTATGCCACAGCACTGCAAAATGACTGGTGAAGCACTTCAGCACAGACCCTGTCCATGCTTCAGAGTGAGCCACAGAGTAACTCTTAGACTTTCACAGGCTTGTGCCATCATACCTTGACTAAAACAGGCTTTTCCAACCTACCGTGATGTACTCAGTATCTACTTTTATTCATCCACTCTCCAGGCTGAAAGCAACATTAGATATTATTAAAAACAAATAGCTTTAAAGCCTGGGGGAAGGGAACAGAATAGGGCTAAGGTGGCTCCTTAGTAATATTTCTCTGCATCAGTGATTATAATAAAGATTTCCTTTTGACTTTCTAGCTGCAAAAGTTACATATTACTGGCTGATCCAAAGCCTCAGCTAATGTTTAAAAAGAAGGGGCTGTTGAGTAATTTGCAACAACAAAAATATATTCCTAATGAACCTTGAAATGAGCCTTCTTATTGAAGCTGTTCCTATACCTGAAAAGAAGCTCCAGTATTTCACACATCACTGCCTATTGTATACGGAACGTAAACCAATAAAATCCCTGACTGATATATCCTAGACTGATATATCCTAGAAGAAGCCTACAGTAAATGGATTTTCAAAATGAGATTGTAAAGTTGATCTTAATCATAATATCAATGAAGTTATTATTGTGTTGTGGACTTTTAAGATACCATGCTGCATATTGTATGTATGTCATGCTTTACCATGGGGAAAGCCATAAGGGTCTTAGATTTAGCCCAGTTCACTAACTTTATCCACCTTCAATAATATGCTGTTATAAATTCCTATAATTAATAAATTCATATAATTTCAAATAACTAATAGTTTTAAGCATAGTAACCACGTTCTGGAACATCTTTCTAGTAGTATTAGTGGGGCAAGACACTAGCTAAGATGGAACTAGATAAGTTAAAGAAAGGGATTAAATGAAGTGGTTGCCTATGAGAGCAGGGGTCTGGATTTGATAACCCAAGCGATTATTTCTAGTCCTATCTGCTGGAGAAAAAGAAAGATACCGATCACTCGGATTAGTGAAGCAACCTTATCTTAGCAAAAGACTAAGAGCTAGATTCTATCTCAAAGTCATAGCAGGTATGGTACAGGAAGATTGATAGAAAAGAGGTACGTAAGCCATAGCATAGAGGAAGCTCTCCCATCTTTAAACAGCACAGTATTCCCCATGTGTCTGAATGTTTTGCTGATCCCTCCCTTCCCTACCTAAAATGAAGGAAGAAACAGCAGACCAAGTCAAACTGTTTTTTTCTTAGTAAATCTTAATTTGGATCTGAACACTAACCCCAACGTTCATAAAGAAACTTATGTCTATCTACCACTGAGTCAAAAGACTTAAGTATTAGATTGATCTATCTCATGTTTCTTTCCCTTTGAGCTGTTTAAATGCTGCAAAGGACAGAACATCTGTTTGCACAGCGGAGTGGGAAAACAGAGGTGCCACATATAACAGTGGCTCAGCTGTCCCATGCAAACCACTTCTGGTTCCTGGTGGACTATTATGCAATGGAATTGTTGGTGACTGGATTTGGTACATCTTCCGTGTTAAAGACTAGATACTGAAAATATTACAGTGCTTTGACATGGGTGGCATATTAGTTACTTTGACAAAACCACCAGCCGCCTTTGTGTCCAACCTCTGCCGAAAAGTTGGAGATGTTCTTCAAAAATTAGCTATTAAATCTTATTTTAATAGGCCACTAGAATCTCTGTAGCTTTTTTACTAAACATGGGCCAGAGATCAAGTTACCAAGAGTGCTAAGACAGAACAAATGCAGAATGAGAGAGGACAGCATATTGCCAAAACAAAGGGATTTGGTATCTACAATAAATGCTTCTCTATACTATCATTAACATTAGAAACAGATTTGTTTTCAGTTTTTCCTCTGAACAGTCCCAGCCAAACCTTGGCTGTATGGTGATTATAGAACTGAGACCCTGGCCTTCAAATATCCCATAGGTAGTTGCTCTCCAAGCTAGCAGTTCAAAGGCTTTTTGTAAGATTTGAGGATTACTTTTTGCATGCTTACCCGACGTAGGTATTATACCACAATATCTTTGGAGGTGATGCTTCTGGTTTGTCTTAGGACTGTGTCCAGTTTTGTTCTCAGATACTTAATGTGCTTCAAGCAGGCCTTCTGGAGTTTGTTTACAAGATAACAGGTTTAAAAAGCCCTACTTGGTCAGACCAATGATCCAGGCAGCCCAACATTCTGACTCCTCCATGAGAAAAACACAAGCCTGATCACTTTCTGTCAGCCTGTGCTCTCCTGAAATCCCTGCATCCAGATTGCTGTGCAAGGAACAGTAGAGAGTACAGCTCCATCTGGAACAGTAGTCTGCATTTTGAACCTGAATGCCTGAATTTGCCTCATCTCCTTTTGAACCTGCATATACTGTCTGCTTCCACAACCTCCTGTAGCACAAGTTTCAGAAGTTCACTTGTAATTGCCTGTTTTCCAAAGAAGTGTTTTCCTTTATCTCTTTCACCTCCTATTACTTTCATTGAGTGTCCCATGGGTCTTGTTTGTGTGATCCGGTGAACACCTTCTTTATGCATTTTGTGAACCTCAATAATATCTTACCTCAACCTTCTCCTCACTAAACTGAAGATTTCCAGCCTTTCAGCAAATTGCATCCAATTCTATTGATTTATTGACAAGACTTTCTGCAAATGTCATCTAGTTCTGATGACTTAGTGACATCTAACTTGGTTAGATGACTTCTGTCATCAAATAGTCCCACTGATAGCCCAGCTGGTTTCCTGCTTTTGATATGAAAGGTTTTTAAGATCAGTTTGAGCATTCTTTGTTTGCACTTCAAATTCTTTTTCAGCCCTTCTAATTTCCTTTCCTGTTCTCATTCAGGCAAACCTTCTATTTCCTAAAAGTCAGCCTTTTTCCTCTGATAGTTTCCTTAACTTTCTCAATGTGTTGTGATTGTTAGGGGTAGGGCGTTTGGACCATTTTATTTTCTTCTTGAGTTGTAGCACAGATTTTACCTGGGCTTTGATATAAAAAATCTTAACAGCCTTCAGTCTGTTAGTGAATTTCACAATTTTTGGACTGTTCTTTTTAAGTTTTTTCTCCCCATCTTTATGTATTTCCCTCTCATGAATTTGAATTTTCACATGCTATATTTACTTGCGTAATTATTGCAGTAGCACTTATTACATCCTTCTTGTCCCTGTTCCTGTCCCCAGAGGCAGGACACAAGCCACCTCCAACTTGCAGTTGCATCACTCTGAGCCAGGCGTCCTTTTGCATATCTTAGCTTTCTCCCAGATTCTCCCTTCTCGTTGTTCAAAATATTAATCTACAACACTTTTCATTTTCATTACCTGGCTCCACTATGATTAATTTTCTGGTCACGCTACCTGTGCAGATTCCTCCTTCAGAGGAATTCCCCAGTTCCTAACATACCTACATCCCTCCTATCTACACCATTGCTTCATTCACACCTTTAGGCTTCAAATCTCTACCTACTCCTCAGGTCTTGAATAAAGAGCTGGCAGGATTTCAAAGAATGCTATCATTGAGGTGTTAGTCTTTGCCCTCCTGCCTAACAGCCAGAATTTAGCTTAGCCAGAAGCTAAGCTCGAGAAAGCACTTCATTTTTCCATGCTCATTCATTCCTTGATCTCCCAGTTGAATCTACCAGTAAAGACACCGGTTACCTGCATCAACAATATACAGATTAGAGCAGTAAGTTTTGTGATGTTGCACACTTCATGTAGGAACCATGAATCAAAGAAAAGGCAACCACTAATGAACCACATAGCGAGTGCCAGCTAACTCGGACCTTCAGTTCATGTTAACATAGACTATTAGCTCTTATTTTGGTTGGAGTACAGGCTATTGAGATAGATATATGCCTTGCTATTTTACTTTATATGGCCCGTACTATGTAGGATATTAGACTGACTGATCATAAAGGTCACTTCTGACTTTAAGAGCTACAGTTCTAGGAATTATTGTAGGTGATGATGACATACAGCAATTGCCATTCTAGATCACATAGAACCAATAAATCTGAAGTTAGGAGGTCTGATGCTGAATTACAAGTATGAGTAATCCAATATAGCATAAAATCTGGATTTAAATGAATGACAATTAATTGAAAGCAACAATAAATTTGCCATCTTTTGTAAAGATAAAATAGTAACTTTTCATTGTTTTTGCCTCAGTCTGCTCTCCTCCCACTCTGTCTCTTTTACACAGCACATTAACACATCTCAAACTGAAAGTAAAGACACCATGTAAAGAGGCTAGCATTGATTTGGAGGAAAGAAGTAACTTCTTAGGAAAGACTTAAACTTCATAGGTACTCAGGAAACAACATGATCCTACGAAAACTGGGAAACAGGTCCATAGAAATGAGTTAAGGAAGGTGAGATCAACTGTGTCTATATATTCAATGGAAAGTAGGTCAATTGTGTCTGCTCATTGGGCATGGACTGGCAAAAGAGAAGCAAGAAAATCAGGTGAAACTGTGCAGATGTACACCTCAGAAATGTTCAATATATTTTAAAATGTTTAATCGGTGTTGATATTTTTGACATTTACCATCTGATGTGGTCAATAGTCTTCAAACTCCTGGAAATAGTAGGAAAACAGATTTTATATAACCCCAGCAGTTTTAGAACATAAGTGAACATATATTAATGGGCTATGGACTCAGAGGAGAAATAGGTGGATGACGTTATTTCTAGTTCACTCATCATGCATTGTTACTGTTTTCTGCTAGTTTTGAAAAGAAAGCAATGGAAAAAAGTAATAACATGTCTCCCTAACCTTAAATAAAATCAATGCATACTATAAAAACACCAAACCAGTCAGTACTGGAGATACCAGGTCCATCCACACAGAGCAGTAGGTAGTCAATACTTCTCATTTCCTTGTATGTAACAGGTGTGATTTTATACTCAATCCACACACACCGCATACCAAAAAAGCTGCTTTCTGAAGCCAAATTCAGGATTTAAACAGCTTGTGCTATCACAGCTGTAAAGAAAAATGTCAATTTAAAAACCTGTTTTGACTCAAAAGTATGCTTTGACTTACCTGTCTTCATTGTTCGTTTTCTCCATAGAGGTAGATTCCCTGATCGCTTCTTAATAGTCTTTCTTATGCGTTAGCAGAATAGTTTGTTTTCCATAAAGCTCCAGGCTCTTGTGAGTTCCTTCAGGTATTTTTTAAAGACAGTGGAATGAATCCTGGAAATAATCATATCTGACATCAACTGCATTGGTGTTTAGCTGTATGTCTGGGCTCTGTAGCTTCAGTAGCTAATTTATATCATAAGGTGAAGAAGACCTCACCCTATAAAAATAAGACATGAGCAAATTCTCATGAGCACAAAGTAAGAAGCAGCTACATATAGCTGGTAGGCTGGGGCTTCCTGAAAAAAAATTGCTCTAATTTTTTGTTTGTGTGTTAATTATTCAGTATTTATAAGTGTTTGCTGTGACAGATGGGGAAATGTGTCTGTGTCAAACTGGTTTTGATACATTTTGCTTTGTGAATGTGTTTGTGTAATTGCCTTCCAATATTATGTATTCTATTCTATTTGATACTGGAGACTGTTTATATAGATATACCTGGGTCAGATGGCAGAGTTCATTTGGAATGTGGTGTCTGTGACCCTTATTTTAAATAAAGTAAAAATTTATAGTCCTATAACCACCTTTCAAGAGCCACTCAGAACTTGTTCTTCCAAAAAAGATGGCTAGCTTTTTTTTAGAAATTCTTTTTTGCATAACTCTCAACTCTCCTGACCATTCAAGATTATGATCTCATTAATTTTTTTCCTGTCCAGCAATATAACATCTTCATCTGTCATTTATTAAGAACCCTATCAAATAAGAGATTAAATCCTGATTGGCTTTAGTTACAAGTATTGCTTTGCTTTTTAAAGAAGATTTTTCTATTTTGCAAATTTTATCTGGTCAAAATATGTCCCTGGGGACACAGGGGTTATGTTCAGACAACAAAATTTCCACTTCCTTCCCTGTTAAGCTGTCTTGGGCAACAATACGGTTTTATGCCCATGTTGTTCTCAAATATTTCCATCGCTGATCTGTAAATGTGTATCTTGTAGCAGCACAACAGTAAATTTGTCTTCTTCACTGCTTGTAAAACCCTCTTACTTTTGACAGGTCCACTCAGCCCTTTAACACTTACAGAAATCATTATTGTTGGCTGACACGTACCAACATAGTTTGTCAGACTTTGTGTTCAGGACATAATTCCACACCTGTCAGCGTAAACCTTGTTGATATTTTTTATTAACTGTGAACGTCTCTGGATGACATAACAAAAATATTGATTAAAATGACCTTTATGTCTTGATGGTAATGTCCAGATTATTTTTGATGTTTCTTAAAATGACTGAAAAACTTTTTTTGGTTCTTATGTCTTCTTTTTTTTTTCCCACTCTAGACCCAAAATGTTTTCATGATCTTTAAAGATTTTATTATTTGAAGTCTGCATTTGTTTCTGTCTCACTTACCTGATTTACCTTAATCCTTTCAATAAATCTTTCTCTCTTACTTGAACACCAAACTCCATTTGGGGACTCTCAACTGCAACCTTCAGTGATATCTTGGCACTAAACCTTCTTCATCAGAGATAGGTAACTGAGATAGCTGTTCAGAGTTATGCATCAGTACCCCCCACCCACCCATTTTTCAGTATTACACAGTATTTTCTTTCTCTTCTGTTATTAATCTTAGATCATGTAATTTCTTCCTCATTATAATTTCCAGCATATTTGTTTCTTTCAAGTTTTTTTCCCACCTTCCCCACCCCCTAAACTTCGTTATGATACCAAAATTTGCTGACAAGAAATATTATATAATTAATATAAACTACAGAAACACTTTCAAAGTTGAAAGTAATGAATAAACTCCTGAAACAAATATTCTCATATTTCACAAACAGGTACATGTGGTTCCAGCTTCTCCTACAAAAGTGTATATTATTGTTCTCTTTCAACTTATTTAATAAGTTATTAGGAGACACTCCACACAGTTGAATCAATTTCCAGCATGGGTCTCAATTTACCTAATTTTCTCTTTCCAAGAGCTGACCATTCCATTTAATCTATCTGTTGAGACTTTTCTGTAGTAAATGGAAAGAGTCCAGTACCTCTGGGGGACAATTCATCTCAATAAATGTAAATGTCTATGGCAGATGGAACAATTCTTTCACTAGCGGTGCCTCCTGTGTGCTTGAAGCACTATAACAATCAGCTTGAAATTTTTCCCAGTTGTTGTGACATTTTGATCTGAAAGAGTAATGTCCAAATACTGTGGACCGATGCCGTAATGTCACTTTCTTATTTGTTTTCCTTTGTCTGTTGGCTCTAGATCTTGGTCTTGTACAAAACTTATTCTAAGGGCATGTTCCATATCACAAGACTTCAGAGAGCTTCAGATTTGCAATTAAGAGAGCCAGCCTATCGTCTATAGGGTATGTGTCTCCTGAGCTTTGAAATTTTTTTTTTTTTGACAGATCAGACATTTGTTTAAATGTTCCTTTCAGTACCACACCAGCAAGCTGAAGTCCATAGGTGAACTGAGTTTTCTAGGAGTGGAGAAAAATTGTTCCATGAAAACTACTTATATTCACATAACCTTTTCTCTTCAAGTAGTGTCCTAAGAATGTTACTAAAAGACAATTAATGTGAAAAATGAATGTTTTATACACTAAGAAGTGAGAGCCTTTTTGAATATCAGCCTCATTAAATTCTCATTATTTACAGATGAAGCGGTTTGAATTATCCTTGTAATTTTTTTCTGCTTTTCTGTTTCTTCCATTATTCTTATCAGCAACATTTTGTGCCCAAATTTATATTGAGTATTTAATTATCTTGACAGCTGATAACATAATATGTTAAATAGGAAGTAGGTTGAATTATTTGAATAATTTCCTGAATTGCAATAGGAAAAGAATTAAACAAAACCCTCTAAATGAAACTAAAATTCCAAAGAGAGAAATATATTGGCTTTCAATCCAGTCACAACAGAATTAAAGTCTCATCCAAAGCCACTGAAATCAATAAGAGCATTTCCGCTGAGCTGGCCTTGGATCAAGCTCCTGATGCAGAAAGCAAGAAATCAAAGCTCCTTTATCTGTACTCATTCCACATGCAAAAATAAAGAAGCACCATCCTGTACTCAAGTGAAGACAAAGAATCTTGATCTAGCTACTCTAAGTTCTGTTCATGTAGAATCTCACTAAATCTAATAAAAAAGTTTCAAAACTTTATGTTCAAATTTTTTACTCCTAACCATTCAGAAAACAATTTTCTTAACGTACTTTTAATCCATTGTCCACTAAAAACAGAACCACTAGTCACTCAATTCACTCTCCTTTATTCAAGTACCTTTTTAATGTATATGTTGTGTAGTACTAAAAAACAAGAAAGCCACTGAGTTACCACAATAAAACAAGGTTATACTCCGCACATGGAAAATATAATACGTCTGAAATATTAGAAAATAAATATAATTTAAAAATTCAATTTGGTGAACAATTAATGCAATCCACGATTGCAACATGGAAACAGAGAAACCACAAGGACCTGAGGGCCAGGGCCAATTTAGCACAGCACAGTGACACTGGTGCAAAGTTTTGATACTCAAGGTGGTATTCGTGCATCTTACAGAAAAAACATCTTCCTTCACACTGTGTTTTACTATATTAACATTTACACAGATCCCTAAGGTTAAATATTGTGTCTATTGGCAGTTTTAACAACAAATGTTGTCTCTCTTCCTTAGTGTTATGTAACTTATACTCCTACCAATACAAGCCCAAATTCTTCACTAAGCCCAAATTCTTCAAAGACTTAATTTTTGGTGACTAGTATATAATTTCTGATAGGTTTGATTATAAAATTTCTCCTGGAATTTTTAAAATTAGTTATTCCTCCAGTGATAAGCCATTTAAAGCTTAATGTATTGTGTCCCCTGACACAAAAATCACAGGAAGAGAACACTGGGTAGGAAAGAATTAATTGCTTGAGCTTTTCATTTCCTTTTTCCTTCCAGAACCCATTTTATCTTCCAAGCCCACAAAAGCTATGATGTACAGTCATAAATAGCATTTCCTCACATGATTCAGAGGGGCGCTATACCATGTTCACAAATTTAACCTCAGCCTGGTGGGAATGAATTCCCTAGTTTCCCTCTTTGGTCTGTGAAAGTAGAGAATTGCCTTTGGTAGCGTTCTAAGACCTGCCTAGGCCAATGAGCCTAGGCCTATCTCTGTGTCAAAAATGCTCCAGGGAAATTTCCTCTTGATGAATACGGATTCATACATAGCGACTCCCACTCCTTCTTCTTCTTCTCTCAGTTTAGGAAAAAAAGGAGAGGGTGTGCTGCAGATTACAGGAAGAATGTCCGAGGCAGTAAGTGTATAGACCTCTGTCACAAAAGTCTCCTATTGGACCAGAGACTAATGGCTCATTTTAAAGCTGATGGGCCAATTTTTAAGTCAAGTTAATTCATTCTGTTACAGAATAATACATCTGTGACCATAAAGTTTCTTCTTCCAGATACTTGAGTGACAAAACTTCATTGAAATGCGTGTAAAAAAAGTATTCTAAATTTTGCAGCAAAGCAAATTAAAGAGCATACAGTCAGATCAAAGACATTTTGCAATTCTAAAAATTATTGTGAAACACTTTCTAGCTGTATCCTCCAGAAATCACATCCCAAAGGTGCAGATGGAAAATCTTCAGAAGTGGAAGTATTATTTTATAGAAAAAAGAAGTTTCTGTTGTTAAGAATTTGTATTTTACTTTAACAGCAATAGTCTTAAAAAGCTTTAGCCTTTCACTTTCTGTATTTTAGCTACCTGTTCCCCAATTGATCACTAACCCTACATGGAATATTGTATGTGGTAAAGGCTATAGATTTTAAGAGGATATTTGAAAGTTGGAGAGTTCAGGAACTGAAGAAAATTATTCTATAGCTAGACAAACTTTTTCCGAAGGATGAATGAGGTTTCATTCATCAGAAAAGCTGAGCGGTGACTTAATTACAGGAGGATATGTGCAGATAGTTAGCAGGTCTTCACTTAAAGACATAAGCAGGAGATATAACTGGAAACAGAATCTAGCTGAGTACAAATTAGAAGGAAGGAACTGGGTGGTGGGAGGAGGAAAACTTAACAGGATACTTACGGAACTAGGTATGAAGTGACAGATTCTCAATCTCATAATATATTTGGATAAAAACTTGAGAATTTTAGAAAAAAAATCCATTTAAGAGAGGACTATTCTAGGCAAAATAGATGAAATGAAGTTGCTTGTGTTATACAAGTGAGGCTACACAATTAAGTGGTATCTTCTTTCTTAGCCCTGTGACTTAATTAAATAACCCTTTATTTTGATAATTTATTTGACAAACTATTGCAGTGACATTAAGAATTATAGCTTTGGAGAAGAAATGTGCAGCAAAACAATAAAACTCTGCTTTACAAATGTCCAGCACTATAAAAACAATGGAAACATGGATAGAAAATAGATAAGATATACTGTACTTATATATACACAGAAGTGTTTTCTAAATCAAGTGTGTGTCCAGAGCTTTGTCAGTTCTTTAAATACAGACATTATTAATGTAACATTCTGTACTGCTCTATAAAGGTTGTTACGGGCTAACGTGTCCAGCCCTGCTTGGAGACGGCTTAATCTGCAGATCACAAGTCATACAAGCTTTAATATCTCCTTTGGAAATGTTTGCATTTATAAATCCTTCTTGGAGAAGTTCAGTTAGGCTTTTGGAGTCATTTAGTTAGACTTTGGAGTCAGACTTTGGAGCCAAACCTATTTACAGAGGGCTATAATTAACATATTTGTGACACAGGTGATTTAAATTGTTCCCTATAACATTCAAGGGCTCTCTCTCCTGTCCATCACATTAACAACAGTAAATCTTACGAAGTGCAGAATAACGGTCAAGTCAAGTTTAAAATCCAACCGATATTTATTTTATATTGTATTTTCTAAAAATACATTGTTTCAGTAGCATGAAAATGTACTGATTAAACTATTTCAATTGTATCTGAAAATGCCAAAATTACAACTAAAATCATACATTGCAGTATGATACTAGTCAACTAGTAGATTCTTTTTTCCTGAGTTAAAATGACTTACCAATTGTGGTTTAACCCAGCGGCAGCTAAACACCACACAGCTATTTCTCACTCCCCCACCCCACCCCTCAGTGGGATGGGGGAAAGAATCAGGAAAAAAAAAAAGAGTAAAATTCATGGGTTGAGATAAAGACAGTTTAATAGGACAGAAAAGGAAGGGAAAATAATAATAATAATAATAATAATGATAAAAGAATACACAAAATAAGTGATACACAATGCAACTGCTCACCACCTGCTGAACGATGCCCAGCCAGTTCCTGAGCAGCGGTCACCCCCCCCCCCGGCCAGCTGCCCCCAGTTTCTGTACTGAGCATGACATCACATGGTATGGAATACCCCTTTGGCCAGTTTGGGTCAGGTGTCCCAGCTGTGCTCCCTCCCAGCTTCTCGCTGGCAGGGCATGAGAAGCTGAGAAGTCCTTGACTAGTGTAAGCACTGCTTAGCAACAACTAAAACATCGGTGTGTTACCAACATTATTCTCATCCTAAATCCAAACCGCAGCACTATGCCAGCTACTAGGAAGAAAGTTAACTCTATCCCAGCCGAAACCAGGACAACAAGGAAGTTGATGCTCTTTGATTAGAAGGTTTTTTTTTCTCTATGGGCCTAATATGAACTTTATGCTTTATTCCTAGGTAAGGAAAGAGCTTTACTCATTTGTAACCTCTAACAGAAACTAAAAACCATGTACTAACGCTTAGCAGTTCTAACAAGGTCTTCTAAAGTACTGAACTCTGGATTCAGAAAAATATGTTGGCTAAAAAGGATATGACTTACCAAATGTAGTCATTTTCAATTTAAGGTGCTAATGAAGCATATCTTATTTACGCAGCTATAGCTGAATCCTGAGAGGTGTGACACAAACCAGTATCTTTCATTGTCTCACACAGCAACTTCTGGCACCATGCACAGAGTTACAGAATCACTGATCAGTTGGAAGGGACCTCTAGAGATTGTCTTGTCCACCCCCCGTGCTGATAGCATCAATTAAAGCAGGTTGCCCAGGTCTGGATCTAGTCAGGCTTTGAGTATCTCCATGGATGGAGACTCCACAATCTATCCAGACAACCTGTTCTAGTGGTTGACCACCCAGACCATAAAGAAAGGGTTTTCTTACGTTTAAATGGAATATACTGTATTTCAGTTTGTGTCCACTGCCCCTTATCCTTTCCTTGGGCACCACAGAGACAGGCTTTTATACACATTGATAAGATTTCTCCCAGGCCCGAAAAAGCAATACCTTATTCATATGAACAGAGACAAAACTTTCTACGGAGCCAGAAGTGGGGGCAGAGAGAGCTATATCTATAGCAAATCCAACAAAATATATCCAAAGGAATACTCTGGTGAGATGAATGGGGACAAATCTAAATCACAGGTCAAAACTATAGACATAAAATAGAATAGCATAAAACCAAAAGACTTTTGTATTAAATATTTACTTTTATTAGCGGCTTACTCTCTTCTTTATATGTCAACTAACAGTAATGAATCCTACAGAATGTGTACAAAAAACATTTTACTTCTGACTTCATGTTTACTGTGCACTAGTTGTTAGGCTATAAGTTCAACAATATGTTACTGTTGATGTATTTTTATTTTATTTTAGCTGTAAATGTCACATCACACACTAATAGTTTTTGAAATCTAAAGAAATATGCCAAGATTAAAGATATGCATGTTAAAACATTGTAATGCCTAAGGATAGTAAACATTTAAGATGGTAAACTTTTTCAAGAAGAGTCTGACAGGCAGATTTCAGTTTTTCCCATCCCATCGCTCAAATTCGCATTACGTAGAAGACAAGTGTTGGAGGTGTCTGAGGATATGGCAACATTGATTTACTTGCCCCTTGCCTCTGATGCCCAGGATGGCCGTGAGTATAGCATTTTTTGTGAATCCCACCTTGATTTAACCTTGCTGTTAGACAGCAGGACTGTCAATATGTTCCTGAATAACCTGGCCCAAGCTTTGGAAGTGTTATCCAAACCTGTGTTAGGAAAGCGGAATTGCTGGTGCAGAGGGAAGATCACCAAGCACTACAACATCCTGTATAAAGCAAGGTAGGAGTGAATATGCCTGTGTGAACAAATTTTCTCCTTTCTTCGCTGCAGTGGAACTTGTGTGTTCCTGGATTCTCCCCAGGTTTTTCAGAAAAGCCCACAGCCTGGAGGATATAGAATCAACAGTATGCCCACTAACAACAGTGCCAAATGAAAGGAGCCAATTTTTCAGAAACATTAAGATACAGGAATGAGAAATTGAGAGGTTTGGCAGTGGTGATTATGCTTTCGATGTGGCATTCTCTTAAGTGATATCCAGGTTTAGCATATCTTTTGACCTTTATTCATAAAATTGAAATAAAATATTTTCCTTGTGCCTTAGTACAAGTACTAAGAATACTTGTAAGTATCTTACATTTTTGTAAGATTAAATATCAGACTGTCTCTATTCTATACTTCATATATGGTATACATTTATCTATGATGCTTTCAATAAAAATCATTTTAATCAGAGATTTATATCTGTAAATAAAGAGCATAACTATCATAAGTATGTAATTACACATTTCCATGGAGCAGTGTCATGTTGAGTGGATGGAATTATATAGCTCTTCTAACTCTGCAAGCGTAATAGAGTGAAACCTTAGAGTTACTGTGCCTGGACACAATTAAACATAGCTTTTTTTTTTTTTTTAACTTTTTACACTGAACTTCAAGCCTGTTTCTAAATAAATACTTTTTAATGTCAGTTCAATAGGGAAAACTAAGAAAAGTCCCAAATTAGGAAAAAAAAAATACTAACAAAGTGTTTAATCAGTCTGTTGAAAGAATGGCTGGACAACACATCTCATGAAGTTCTAATCACCCATTCGCTCTCCTTTTTTTTTTTTTAATTGTTATTGTCTCATTATTCACTTGAAATTTGAGCTCATCTTGTTGATGATCTCTTCCTGAACGTGGATTAGATTTTGAAGCAACTCAGAGATGGGCTTATGTGTCTGAATCATGCCAGCCTGTAGTCCTGGCTATGGTTTTTTTTGCTCTCATTTTAACCCAAAATATGATTTACAATATTCTTGCTAAACAAAAGAAATCAGAGAACTCTAACAGCTGTAGCTCTTATGTCATATTCCTATAACATCTAGTAACAGTACAGAGGAGTAGTGCAAATATACTAAGTATTTATAACTCTGTGTACAGTATTTGAACAGAACTTGATTAGATGGGATTAGGAATGTATGCTTTCAAACTGATACGGTCCAGCTGCAAGGACAGGGAGCACTTCCTGGCCTCTACTGTGATTCTTCTTGTCTGCTGCTAACAGTTTGGCCTTCTACTGTTGTGCTGTATCTTAATCTATGCTGGAACTTCACTTTTTGTTGTAGGCATACTTCACTTTCTTTAGCGACCTTCTGTAAGAGAGTTTTTACCAAAGACTTCTTTTAAAAAGCAAATCATAAAATCCAGTTTGCCTCTTCTAGCCTCAACTTGTCAATATGTTCTAAAATTTTTCATAAAATGCAGAAGCTTCAGGGTTTTTGTGTTGACTTTCTCCATCATGCTGTATGTACCTACTCACATCATTCTACAATCCTCTTTAGATATCATTTTAAGCAATTGTGTTGTAATGCAAGGTTTACTGAACTGTTCTGCCCAAGATCTATATAGATTATAATGAGACAGTATACCATTTTGCTACCTCTTAATCAATTTCATTATTTCATTTATTTAGAAAGCTTTAATGTATGCTGTTGGGTCCTGGTGCTCTCTCCCTCTCTGTCTTTCTGAAATGTCCTCTTTACACCTACTCTTGGAATAAAGAGACAATACATTCCTTGAGCGTTTCTGGAATTATCATAGTTTTCTTTTACTAACTGGTAAACCAACAGGTACTGGTTCACATATATGGTGAACAGACTTGCTCCTAGAAGACCCAATTAATCATCAAATTAATTATCAATCACCTACAGTATGTGTCTGTTTTAAAGTAAGGTGATAATTTTGTAGATTGTGTTTGAGAAAAATCACAGCAGTTGATTTAACAAAGGTGGGCACTATCATGAAGAACAAAATGCTCTTGTATGTGGGCAGGAAATGAAGCAGATTAAAAAAAAAGTTATTATGATTCTTGGTGATTCATATTCTTCTTTATAACAAGAAATAAATAAGTAGAAGATAGTATAATATGATCAACAGACAAATAAAAATAAAAACCTTGATAAATACTCCTACCCTTTTTTGCTTCACCACAAGCTTGTGAAGACTATTTGTACTTTTTTTCACTTCTCCGTAAACTTATGATCTAAAACACACCATTTCCATAATCCTGAAGACATAGTTGCAAAATGCTATGCTAGCCTCTGAAAATCATTAGTTTGAGAAAGCAATTTTCATTTACAAATCTGTACCAAATTATGGAGGCACAAATGTGTATTTTTTAATTTATTGTTGTTTTCCAAGTGAGCCCAAGATTTTGATATGTAGTCCAGGGGTCACACTGATACTCATACACAACTCAAAGCCCTTTCTTAATTTGATATGTTGCAAGAGTCCCTAGAGTCAATTACAACTTTATGTTCTGTCTGCCCACTTACATTTATAATTACTGTTTGTAGTTTTAGTGCATATTTGTTTCAGTGGTTGTCTATTGTCATATAAAGTATACAGTTAAGTAGCTTTATGGACTCTGATGTCTCAAATAAAAATATAGATGTAATGTCCTATGCTGACTAAAAAGCAGTAAAGTGTTTTTTAAGTTCTAAAATCTAAAATTGCATACATGACTTATAGGAAACATTTTAAATATGCACCACTTGTCATGTATCTATATGACATTTTCTATTAAAGATGCCACTTCCATTATTTTTTATTTTAACTGAGTGGTGATCTTCAGTTCAAGTACCCTGTCTCTGATTATAATGGATGGTCTTACTTTAAATGAAAATTTGCTCCTGTCATACAGAAATCTACTATTATTACATTCTATTGAAATAATTTATTAACATCAAGAATATTAAATGAAGATACAGTGGGTATGGGAAATCTGTTTTTTTATTCTAGTTTAAGTTCTTTTTTCAGTTATTCAGAAGTGTCACTAGCTATGCTGGAAAATAGTTTGCTGCTCAAAGCTTCCAGAGAAAAGAGATAAGAAACTATTTTATATCTATGTGAATGTTTCATAGAATCATAGAATCACAGAATAGTTTGGGTCGGAAGGGACCTTTAAAGGTCATCTAGTCCAACCCCCCCTGCAATAAGCAGGGACATCTTCAACTAGATCAGGTTGCTCAGAGCCCCGTCCAACCTGACCTTGAATGTTTCCAGGGATGGGGCATCCACCACCTCTCCGGGCAACCTGTGCCAGTGTTTCACCACCCTCAGTGTAAAAAATTTCTTCCTTAGATCTAGTCTAAGTCTACCCCCTTTTAGTTTAAAGCCATTCCTCCCTGTCCTGTCGCAACAGGCCCTGCTAAAAAGTTTGCCGCCATCTTCTTTATAAGCCCCCTTTCAGTACTGATAGGCTGCAATAAGGTCTCCCCAAAGCCTTCTCTTCTCCAGGCTAAACAACCCCAAATCTCTCAGCCTTTCCTCATGGGAGAGGTGTTCCATCCCCCTGATCATTTTCGTGGTCCTCCTCTGGACCCACTCCAACAGGTCTGTGTCTTTCTTATGCTGAGGATTCTTTCAGATTTATTTTATTTTTCGATTGCTATTGACTTCTTAGAAATGAAAATTAGGTGTTCCGAATTATTAACACTAAGCACTCCCCAGACACTAAAACTACCTAAAAGTTAGCAAAGATTTAGAGTACAATAGTTTTGTAAACAATTTTCTATGCATTATGTTAGACAAACCGTACAATGAAACAAGTTCATTGGTTTCATATTACGGTTCTCCTACTGGAAGTAAATTCCGCGTAAGTCCAGCCTCCTGCTCAAACTCCTTCTCAGATGTATTGGCAGGCTGCTATCAGGTCCCTCCCAAGCCACCTCTTTTCCAGCTAAGCAAGCCCAGTTCCCTCAGCCTCTCTTCACAGGGCAAGTGCTCCAGACCCCAATCATCTTGGTGGTCCTCTGGAGTTTACCAGTGTTTTTCCTGTAAACTGTACCCAAGTTTTCTTGTAAACTGAGACCCAAACTGCACACAGTACCTAAATGTGGGCTAAGGAGTGCCATATATAGGGGGATAATAACTTTTCCCAACCTACTGGCTCTGCTCCAGTGAATAGAGCCTCAGGTGCTGACGACCTTCTCTGCTGCCAGGAAACACTGTTGATTCATGTTCAGGTCACTGCCTTCCTGAGGACCCCAAGGTCTTTGCTACAGAGCTGCGCCCCAGCTAGTGACTACCCTACGTGCATTGTTTCAAGGGGGTCTTCCTCCCCAGGTGTAGGACTCTGCATTTGCCCTTGTTAAATTTCATAAAGTTCCTGTCAGCCCATTCCTCCAGCCTCTTGATGTCCCTCTGAACAGCAGTCCTGCACTGGTCCCTCCCCAAGTTTCATGTCACTTGCAAAATTAATGAGTGCAACTAGATGACACTCCAAATGTTGATGGATTAAAATTTAATGCAAAAAAAGATGTTTCATTCCTCTTTTAAATAGTGTGGGGGTTTTATATGTGAGCAAACCATATTGTGGATTATGGATGCATTAGCCCATCCTGAGGATGTTCCATAAGCTGTGCTCCCAGCTACTATATGTCCTTTTGTTCATGTTGCTTCTTTAAATGATATTATGGGACTATAAAAGCTACAAATGTAATTTGGTTTTATGGCATTTCCACACAGAAGTGGAGCCATTGGTTGTTAAACTGAACTCTTCTAGAAAAGTTTTCTACTGATTAAGAACAGCCAAGTGAAAAGAAAAGTTATTGATACTTTTATTTAAGAACTAAAGCATTCAGCAGAATCTAGCCACTCCAGGAGAACTGTTCATACAGGAATCCACTCCAGAATGAATGGTGATGGGAGCCTATGAAGAACTCTGGCTTTCTACTTTTTCAAAGAAATATTATTTTATACTTATTTCCAAATATCTGAAAAATAGTAGACTTGACAAATGAGAAGACTGAATATAACAAATTTCAGATCAATATTTAGAATTCATTTCTATGCTCTCCCTGCTGAATTGTGCAAGGAAAATGAGCGTGACTTTAAATATCATTTATATTAATGTAAATGAGAAGTAACTCGACAGAAATCTAGTTATGACAATGTTCAGAAAGTAAGTGTTCATAAGCCTAATTCCTTACAGGTATACATTATTGCAGCTGCTGGGTTATACTCAGAATTCAGTGTAAAAGAGAACTAAGCACTGTACCTAATAATGTTCAGCAATAATAACAAAAAAAACCCTCTTCATAATTATTAAAATGTATAAATATTTTATATGTATCAAACCTATCATGTTGATTTCAAAGGAGAGAAAGAAATGTAATAAATGATCTCGAAGTAAAATCATACCAAATGACAAATTGGCAGAGCTCAGTATCAAGTTACACAACAGAGAAGGAAAAAAATCTCATTATGCAGCCACTGTTATACAAAAAATGTTTCTTGTCTCTGAATATATCTACATGAAAAATCATTATCTACACAATTCCCTGCAGAAATAAGAACTTGAGAAAAGTAAAAACACTACAAATAAAAGATTTGTCCTTCAGCATCCAATTTGAAAATTCCAGGAGGACCGAACTGAGTTTAAATAATAATCTAATGAAAGTTCTCCACTTTTTTAAAGGAATTTTTTTTTTTTTTTTCTATAGGTAAGCTCTGGTATCATAGCCAATTTGTTAAATTAATCTTCAGTTTTTAGCAGGGGTGGGAGAAGGGAGAAATGTGATATTATTTTTTTTTAAAAAAGAACTTTCTACTGCTCTGTAAAAATCAGGAAATAAAGAGCATCTGTATTCACTACATGCCATATTTTTCATTCTCTTCTCCTAACCTGGGCTCATTTTTTATCATGAATAAAAGAAAACATGACAATTAGTGTAGAACATCTGCTCTCAGGATTTAAGAAAGATACCAGACGGAGGAATCTTGAATCCTTAAAAGATTTTTGACTGAGACACCAAATAGAATCAAACAGAAGTT
Organism: Aptenodytes patagonicus; assembly: GCF_965638725.1. Lineage (NCBI taxonomy): Eukaryota > Metazoa > Chordata > Aves > Sphenisciformes > Spheniscidae > Aptenodytes > Aptenodytes patagonicus. The sequence continues at coordinate 39,887,010 of NC_134955.1, read as the reverse complement.
TTAAATTCAGTCATCCTCATTCTTTCCCAATTCCTAATACCCTCTTCAGTTTACAGGTTTGTATTACCCTAACCAAACTTCCAATGTCTCCCATTTTCTCATCAAGAAGCAAAAACATCGTTTTCTTCCTTTTTTTTTAACAAACAATAGCTGAAACCAATGTCACAGTAAAGTTCCAGTTGGGTAGAGCCAACACCCCAGTTGAGGTGTTTTCAAAGTATCCTTTCATTGTGTTTTTTGTTTCTGTGATCCCTGGACCATAACTCCATTTTAACTATCAGAGAAGTATGTGTGATTGATTAAAAAGTACTGATTTCTCTGGCACATGTTCAGCTTCATTCTAAATCAGGATCTGCTGACATTTCATGTATAATGCCATATCCACCAACCAGCAGACAGTTTTGAGCTTGAATACTGTGGATTTTTTTTTTTCCTTTGACTGCTAATTAAAGTCCTTTTCTGTTGAGAAATCTGTTTCTTAAATATGGCATCAGGGAAAAAGAAGTTTCCCTAGAACCTCACCAGTGGCAAAAGTTTTTGGGATACAACCACTTAGATTGCAAAGTCATGTAGAGAGCCTGAATATCTTATAAGAGGTTGTAAAGGACAATAAAAAAGCATGCCATTCTATGAGTTTTAATAATGATTAAGAATAAATCCTAGAGGCCTGCATGCCACACCTGAGTTTCAGGTGAACAGCATGATATGGACCAATATCAATAACAATAAAATTACATTACTCAGAATTTTTTTGGCTACTGTAAGAACATTCTTATGTTCCTCTTCTCTCTCATTCTAAATTTTGACCTTCCATATTAACAATTTTACATTTGAAATGTACAGTGCTAGACAATTCTCCAAAATAAGAGGTGAAAGTTGTGTTGTTATTAATACAAATGGTTTAATTCTAAATTTAATGGAACACCAAATTAAGCAAAGATGAATGAAAGACAGGGGCAAGGTATGACAGCATTGTTTTACCTTAAGTTAGGGTGATGGGCAAAATGGATCTTTAATTATGTGTGTTCCATTCTTAATCTTTGACACATAGCTAGTCTGTACCTTTTTTCACGCATAACTCCTTGAGGAAAAAAAGATCTTGAAATTAAAAATCAGATTGAATACTGAGTTTTGTTACTCTTGGTGGGAAAAGTACTCCTAAAATTTTGAGTACAAAAGGAAATGTCAGCTAATTCCACCTAAAACAAATTGACTTTTTAGTATCAGCCTGTAGAAAATAGAGGAAATCTTCCTAAGGTTGGAATTTGTTGCAGTATTGTGGTCAGTATAAATAAGTATATTATTCCCCAAACTTGTTTGCTGCAGATTACTGATTTACGGCATCAAACGTTTTTTGAGGTTGATAATGAACTTTATTAGAAGAAAGGTATGAACTGAGAGTAGCTCTGCAAAGTTCCTCCCATAATCTTTGCCATAGGAGTTCTCTTGAGAAAAGGAAAATAAATAAATCACCCAGAAAGTAAACACTGGGTAACGTACAATACCAAAGGACAGCATCATTTGGCAAGTACATGAAGGGCCAAACTTCTGATTCCTCCACTGTCTGAGTTTGACAACGAATGCAGTCATGCTGTATTTTTCCCAGCAGAGGTAAACTAGTTGACTTAAATCCAATCAGGGTAGTTCCTATGCCAACTACTTTGCATTATGGGGATATAGCATTAACCGTTGCAACTAGGGAAATGAAGGGAAATTCTCTGTTTAGGCAACTCTCAGCTAGCTCATAGCCCCTTTAATCGCATTTCAAGTTAAAGTTTACATTCTTTACTGCAATGCAGTGTAGAGATAGATACCACTGTCACTGAAAATGTGCCAGCTTGAGTGTTGGAGCAGTTTAGCTGCTGTACACTCCACAGCATTTAATTGACCCTTCTGAAAAGCAAAAAGGCTCATCTGAAGTTTCACACCACTGCAGTTATACTGTTCCTGGCACTTAGAGCCAGTCATTCAGTATCAATTCAGAGATTTCTCCTCTGGATCTCTGCATTTGGCAAAGACATACTCTGCCCAGATTTACACTGGTTCTGGGGCTTCCTGAAAACCTACTCTCTGATATTTCCCAATATATTCATAGTTGTCCCATGCATACAGGACTCCAGACCACACAAGAAGTCATGTTTAATCCATCAGTCATTAAAACTATGCTAAACTCAAAATATCAGCTCTAAAGTTTTTTGAATTTACAGTTCTTAGTCCTATTCTTCTTTATTCCATACCTAATTTAAACTAATTTTTTAAATAATTACACATAAAGTTCTGCAGAAAGTGAAGTGTTTATATGTAAACTATCAAAACCAACCTGGGGCAATCACGTTCTGCTAGTTGGTTCGTTGGTTATTGGATTTTACTTGATTTAAAAATTACATAAATGACACTTCAGTGTCTGAGAAAATAATACTTCCATTAAAAAAAAAAAAAACCAACAGACACACGGAACACAGAACAAAAGGACTTTTCAAGAGAGTCACTAAATTGTTTACATTTTGTATGGTTTAGAGTAAACCTGGTTTTTTTGTTGGGTTTTTTTTGCCTAAATATGTTTTAATCTTGGCTTTGATAACACTTCAGTATATGTACTCTTCTTCTATCCCTCTACCAACAGAAAGTTGTTGAGATGGTTAAAATGAGTACAGACCAGAAGGAAACTTCTTTTTAGTATTGACAATTACTTACTGAAAAAGCAGGTCCCTGGTTCTGATACAGATGAGAAAGATCATTACTGAAAGGGAAAGGGGAAGGAAAAGTTTCCTGCATATTTTGAGTTGAAATTTTGACAGCATGATGACTATGGTCATTTTTATTCTTCAAAGTGCAAGTGGCTAGAGCCCGAGCCAAGACTAAAAATTACGTTTTGATAGTGAAGGGGCAGGGATGAATTGGAAATAGAAAAAACTATGTCTATTTGCATCAGTTATTTAAATGAGAGTAGAAAATCACAAAATAAAAATCACAAAGCCCCAGCATAAACCTTGTTCTCAGATTGACCTTTCCTTTAGAGTAAGGCTTTATCACTGCTGCTAGAGCTGAATCAACTCTTCAAAGACCTCAGTGAACTAACAGAAAAATCTTTTAATTCATTCTCCTGGAATACTGTGTGTACTTCCTTTGGATTTTTTGGAAGACTGTAGGCAATCACACTTTCCCTAATGAGGAGCTGACCTGTAGATCCCTATCGCATTTTACACCTGCTGACAGAATGAAAAATCAGAGAATTCTAATATGCTTTTCTTAAGATATGAAAGGCAGTTTGTCTAGATCAACGAGGTTGTTCTCTGCCTTCTAAGCAATGTCAGACCTTGGTGGAATGAAGATGTGGGTAGGAGCAAAGGAACCCTGCCTTCAAGAGCACAGAGATGTCATTATAGCTAGGAAACCAAGACAGTGATTTGTCCTAAAGGACAGGGGAGAAGGTAGAGAGGAAAAGGCCCAGAAGACTCCTCATTTCTTTCCCCATTTTATAGGAATATTGTCATTATCCCCTTTTTCCCAGTTTTCTTAACAAACCTGTTTCTTCCTACGCTTCCTCAGTCTCTCTCTGCTGCAGCTACAAGCCTTCACACCACCACCCAACCTCTGCACGTATCTAGTCACCTTGTAACAATGGCATCTGTGCTTCAACCATTGCCCCACATTTCTCCCAAGACAGTAGCTCTGTTCCCCAGCTCTTGAAGCCCTTTAAAGACATCATGGGGGAAGATGTCATGGAAGAAAAGTAGGTTTTCCTCACAGCATTTCTTAGTTCTTCGGAAAGCCTGTGAAAAATAATTCATGAAGCTGCACAAAGCTTAAGCTACAACTGAACATTAATACCTAAAACACAGAGAATTATACAGGTAGTAACAATAACTGGCAGTAACAGTAGCATACAAATATGTTAGGTAATTAATGTGATGAGCAAAAATGATACAAACTGCAAATAACAACTGAATATTCCATTACAGTATCTGTGCACATACAAATTTCCTTTATACTTTTTACATGCGAGAAGGGGAATATTCTGTTTTTCTTCCTTTCTATTCTTTCTACCTTTGATTCTTTCTTTTTATTCTTCCTTTCCTTCTCTTTCTTTCTTTCTTTCTCTTTCTTTCTTTCTTTCTTTCTTTCTTTCTTTCTTTCTTTCTTTCTTTCTTTCTTTCTCTCTCTCTCTCTCTCTCTCTCTTTCTTTCTCTCTTTCTTTCTAGAGACTTCTGAAACTAGCAAGGTTTTATGACTGCACCTGAGCTTTGCACGATACAATATCATAAATCAATTTCTGTGTTCTCTCCATCATAGATAGCAGGGGGGTTCATTGCATTTACAACTTGCTGCAGTGACTATTATGGCAAAAGGAAAAAAGGAAAGAAGAAAAATATTGCATCCGTGACTAGAGCAGGTCTAACAATGGATATCTCATCATTTATTTAATGCATTTTGCAATACCTTTCAAAATATAATCTGATATATATCTTTGCAATGTTTCACTGAGATCTCAATGTTTGAGAACTGTTGGAGAGCTAACAATCACTTCAGTTGCTGGAGAAGTTGTGGAACAAACTCAGCCCAGCAAAATAATTCTAGCCAAATATGTCTGACACATGGGAGTGAAAAAGGAAGCAAATATGATTGTGACAGAATTCACTGCAGGAAGCAACAGTAACAGTGATTCTGGCTCAAGCCAGAGGTGTTTTACTGTAATTGCTGATAGATGATCTAACATATACTCTTTTTCTATAATACAGCCTTGGGTAAAGCCTGGCTACCAGCTGGCTGGCTTTAACACCTGAATGCCAAAAAGTGCAATTTTAGAAGTGACATTGCTGATCTATTTGCAGAACACATCACCTGTCACTTGCAACATAGCTTGGGAGGGGGATCCATTAGAAAAAGAAGCTTCAGAACAGACATAAGAAGCTTTTCTTTCTGCTCACTGGCCTCTTTTCATCTTCTCTTATGTTTCAGTAGGTATTTTTCCCACTTCTTCTAGGCTTTATGCTATGGCAGTGGTGCTGAATGCTGATAAGTCTCTGCTTAATGCAACTTTGGGCAATGCAGTACTCCTGATAGCAGCCTAAGCTTTCTATAGTCAGAGAGTGTTCACCACAGCTTTTAAAGAACCTCCAATTAGTAAGCATCTAGACATAAAAGATAATGGAAGAAAATACTTAATAAGCACTTAAAAAGAGACGATGAGGGTAACAAGCAAAAATACTAACACAGCGTGATCATTCATATATTTGAGGCATATGTGCAGTCTGAAAACTATATCTAAGGTTAATGTTTATCTTCCTTCACTTCAATTACAAAATTTGTTTGAATATCTCTAATCTTACCATTCTTCTCTCTAAACAATTGTGTTTCATCTATCCTGTGTTTAGCTGGAACCTGTACAGTAAGTCTGTATATTTTAGATTGAAGAATTCAAATTGAATTACCTACTTACCCAGCAGTCCCAAAGCAAAATGTGTGTTCCACTGCTGTATAGCTCTAAAAACAATTATAGCACCATGCAGACCTTGACAAGCACAAGTGATATTTCAATTATAAATGGGCAGAGCCTGCTGAAGTAAAAATCAAACCTGCTTGAAAAGTCATTTATTAAACATAGATCATATTGGCAGGAACACTATTTTGGTAGTTCGTTCTTTCTTTCTTTCTTTCTTTCTTTCTTTCTTAAACATTTATAAATATTGATTACTGCAGACAGTACACTTCCAAAATACAGAATTGATTCTTTACACTATAAATAATATGTAACCAAAATGCAAATCACCTCTGAAATTTTTCAAATTGAAATGCGCCAAAGCATCCAAATATTTTCACATTGTAATACAAATACAGAGCAAAATTTTGAAGCTCAAATTCAGGCATCTTGAGAATGAAACATATCTCTTCATAAGTAAAGAGGTTTTTAGGGAGAACTGTTATTAATCTAATAAAGAAATAAAGTTTAGCCTATATAAAACAAAATGAACACAGATCAGAAGGTGACATACACTGTATTATGTACATTGCTTTCTAAATTATACTCAGAAATAAATGGAGACTAAAAATGGGGCTGTTCAAGTAGTGTTTCCAAAAAAACCTTGATCTGTAAACTTTCATCTGGATTCAGATCCAGACTTACCTAAACTCAAAATGGAAAAAAAATCCTTCTTCAGGGGTATGTATAAGTACAGTTTTCAAGAAGAATCAGAATTTCAGATTTTTCACCTCCAGTGGCCTCCACGTAATTGTAGACTTACAGGAAGACCCCCCAGATGATGCCATTACAGCAGGTGAATCTTCTTTTGATTGAATAGGTCAATGCCCTATACTTCTTGTAGAGACTGCAATCAACTTCTATTTCCATATGTTTTAGTATGAAGTAATGCAGACGAAGAATAACGCAGTGTTCAGAGTTCTGTGCCTCAGCCACATTTGTCCTCTCTGACAATCTGAACGGTGCTGGGATTCAGAAAAATTGTTAAAACTAATCTGGGATTACAAAACTAATTTCAATTGGAATAAAGGAAGATTTAGAAATTAGATCTCAAAGGAAATTTATTTCTTCAGCCCTGACCGTGTGAAGACTTGTACATATGCTCATCTTTACTTGTGCAAATAAACCAGCTGTAGTCAACAGAATAATTCACAAAAATGGCATTTTAAACACATGCACCACAGTTGTCAGGACAGAAACCTCTGTAAAATAGTGCCAAACAATTCACTTGTTACATAGTTATTACTGCAGGGAAAAAGACATTCTATTCAACTCAATAGATTATTTATGAAAAAATGAGATGATGGATAGCTGAGTATTCTGCCTGAATCTATTCCATGGAATAAATCTCACCTGACTTGTTAATGTGGTGACAGCTATGAATCTCATTATTTTAAGTTCTGACTGCTGGACACAAGTTTTATCACAATGACTGCCATGAGAAAATTTTTTTTTAAAAAAACCAGACTACTAAAATCAGAAACCCCTACCTTGAGGCGAGCTTACAGCAGTCCTATCTGTTCTTGGTAGAGTTGCTCTCAATAGCTACTGTGGGTTTAGAGCACCTCTTTGTGGTATATTAGTGAGATGTTACTCACCAAAAGAAAACATCATAGGAAAATGTATTTCTTATATAATTGCAGACAGCAACCTAAAAAAAGAAAGGAAAAAAAAAAAAAGTTGCTAGAAAAATATTAGTATTAATTGATAAATAAGTGATGGATGAGTAGCAACGTTTAGAAAAAAGGGACGGCTCTACCATCCTTCCTGTGTTCTTTTTCTGTAGTTCCTGTTGGCACTCTGCAGAGTGTATTCTAGCACATGAAAATTGATGTACAACATGTATTTAATATCTATTGTAAGTATACAATAATTGCATTTTCTTTTTAGAAATAATAATAATGATAAAGGATATTATTGGTTTAAGAATATTTACTACAACTATCTCAAAAGCTATGGTGAATTACATCTGTGATGACTGATCAGGATGAAACTTTATCTAAATCTTGTTACATTAAAATTTTCCTGAATGCAATACATAAGTATGGTAACACAAAAGTTACATTTGCTTAAGTTCATTTCTGTCAATGACTCAGTTGTTCACTGGCTAAATTGTCTGCACCTTCTTCACTCACAGAGAAAGGCAAAAGCAAGTAAGGATGATGCTGGGAAGAGGAAGTACACACTTTGCTTTCTCAGAGGGACCAGGAATTTCCCAGGGCAGCATAATTCTAGGATTTAGAGGGAAGATGTTAAGATAGAGATGCCTGTTTGGAGAATACCTCAAGGAGTTATATTTAGTCATGCTGTATAAAGCAGCAGTTCTTTATGAATCAGTGACACATATGAAAAGTGTTCTGTTATGGAAATTAGCATGGGAATCGGATGGCATTCAAGTGAGATGGTAAAACTGACATTTTAAGAGTGGGGTTTTTCAAGGGAGGAATTTCCTAAACTGAATCACTTTCAAATGTTTCCTTTAAAATAAATGATAGATTATCTTAGGAAAATACAAATCTATTTTAAAGTATTAGTGTTTTAATGTGGAAGCTAAACTAATTCAGGCAATAATAAGAAAAAAAGGCTAGAGTTTAATCACAGTGTATAAGCCATCACACCTATAGCCAAACTATAGAATCAGTATGAAATATCTTCCTAGTGCTGCATTCAGAGAATTGTCACTGTCCTTTGTCTTTGTTGTGGTTTAACCTCAGCCAGCAACTAAGCACCACACAGCTGCTCACTCACTCCCCCCCAGTGGAATGGGGGAGAGAATCAGAAGGGTAAAAGTGAGAAAACTCGTGGGTTGAGATGAAGACAGTTCAATAGGGAAAGCAAAAGCTGCACACATAAGCAAAGCAAAACAAGGAATTCATTCACTCCTTCCCATCGGCAGGCAGGTGTTCAGCCATCTCCAGGAAAGCAGGGCTCCGTCACGCGTAACGGTTACTTGGGAAGACAAACACCATCACTCCCAGTGTCCCCCCCTTCCTTCTTCTTCCCCCAGTTTATATACTGAGCATGACGTCACATGGTATGGAATGTCCCTTTGGCCAGTTGGGGTCAGCTGTCCTGGCTGTGCCCCCTCCCAGCTTCTTGTGCACCTCCAGCCTTCTCAGTCGGTAGAGCATGGGAAGCTGAAAAGTCCTTGGCTAGTGTAAGCATTACCTAGCAACAACTAAAACATCAGTGTGTTATCAACATTGTTCTCATCCTAAATCCAAAACACAGCACTGTACCAGCTACTAGGAAGGAAATTAACTCTATCCCTGCCAAAACCAGGACAACCTTTTGCAAGACAAAATTTGGAAGGAGGATCAGCCTATTCGGAGTTATGCATCCATCAAGTACAGGTTTTGCCATAAAAATAGTATCTAATATAAAAAACACTAAAAAAATATTTTTGGACACAGGAACTCTCTGTCCTTGCCCTGGTAATACCTAGGGGAACTTTTGTCTTCATATATGCTAGCAAATAAATCAGTCCTCAGAAGTAAGACTTTTATGTGTTATGAAACATTCCCACTGTAAATTCATGTACATTTTAATATAATTGAGCATTTATAATTTCTAAAGCTTAAAAAACCCATAATTGTCCCCTAACCAGCATTTATGTATAATGCCTTTGTTAGTCTGTCAAGCCAATCTTAAGAATTTTTTTCCTATTATTGCGGAGGCCACTCTTGCAAGGATTATAACATATGACAAATATGGAAAGATAAGAGATTTCGGTATTTACTCCAAAGCTTAACTCAGCTTTCCTGCTCTTTGAAGCATAAGCCTCTTTTTGAATTGTATCCAAATAGCCAGACATTTTGTGTGAAAAATGTCTTACTATGCGAAGGTCTGTGAGATGACCATGGAATTCAAAGGGTATTCTGTCCATTGGGAACTTTAAGAAAGAAAAGGAGTCTTACTTCAGTTTAGTGTGGTTGTTTGAAATTGGTCTGTAAGCCTTTTGCTAATTTTACTGAAAGTCATTTTATTTAGAAATAATGCTGCGGTCATGTTATGTATTTTTAGCCTGACTAGCAAACTGAAGCTGCTGAAAAGTAGTCTGCTACAGTGAGATGAGACAGTGGGCTAGACCCTGAACTTTCTGTCATACAGACCAGATCATTATCTTGTTTCCTTGCCAGTGTAGGTAACTTTAAGAAGCAGAGTTAAGCAATTATCTTCACTATGCCAAGGACCACAGTTTTCTGCGCTATATTAAATCCTCCAGCAGTGTAGGATATGGATGTTAACTGCAAGCATTACTAAAGATATCTTTCAAATACTGGATGCAGTCTTTACTGTAGGTGTAGCTGAATGTTGCATAATAATATTCAATAACAGCTTTCAGATGTGTGAGAAAGAGGAGAAAGTAATCATAACAAATTGGTTCACTGATTTGTTTCGGTTCTTTCTCCATTCAGGAATTATATGTGATTTGACTGCAATTTTCTAGAATTTATCATTATCTGTAGAATAGTGTTTGTGAATTATTCTTGATCTGTAACTCATTCACGAGCAATTAGTTGGAAGAATTATACATTTAAATTCCTTGGTTAAAGATATGTCTGCTCCCTATGTGGGTGAGCACAACTGCTAAAATTCAAGTAGTGCCAAGAGAATCCCAAACAGGCCCCAGACCAGTTGTACAGCAAGACATACAGCAGAAGACATACATTTGACTCGGAAGTGTCTATGTGTGCATACAAGTGCGGTTTGAAAGTCTGTAAGCTTTTTGCAATACATACATAAAACTTGCTGTTTCAATGTATTCTTGCTAGTAAAATGATTTCTAGAAAGAAAAAAAAAACAGAAAGAAATGCAAGTGCATGCAAAAAAATTGTTCTGAAGAATAAAATGACTATTTCTTCTCAGTATTTTTCCAAGCTGACTTAGTCCAAAACATTCAGTATCTGCTACCTGGCAAGACTAAAGTCAATAAGCTTGAGGTTTGCACTGTCAACAGAGGTCTTTTCAGATTGATTCAAAATGAATCAAGAAACCACACAACATGGAAAACCATATAAAATTGTCTATTCCATGTCTTCACCAGTGAATAACTGTTCTCTGGAGTACCTGAAATAACGGCCGAGAATGGGGATACCACTAGCTTCATCTATGACATGCCAGAAAAAATAAATCTATATTATTTCAGGAGTGGTATATGCAAGCCTGATCTGTTCAGCATTACCTTGACATCTTTGAAGGCAACACTAAGTCAAAAGGGACTGCACAATGTTATGCTGACAATCCTTTCAGAAAAGGTGAGACATGACAGAAAGGAGAAACACAAGTACCCGGTGTCAACAGAGTTAGGGCAACAACGTCTTACGCACTAACATGGAAGCAGGAGAAGTAGTTCTCTGGCGGTCATCATCCAAGCTAGACTACTTACACTCTTATGAGCAGTAATATAAAAGTCTAAGGAGAAGTAAAAGCACTAGCTCGCATAAAAGGGACAAGTTTCAGTGAACTCTGTAACCTTGGATCAGGAACCAGGAGACTGTCTGCACTCTGCCTGGGCTAAACAAATCCTCAAAACAGAGAGAAAAACAACCATTCTCAAAATTGTGGCCAAATTCCAAATGCCATTGCAATGACTTTAGTATTGGATCTAGAGAGAATGGGTCTAGAGAGAATGTGTCTCTGAGGAAGATAAATTTTCAGGCTTTGTTGACTCTGTTTTGTATAGTGCCTTCACCAGTGCACAGAGTTGCAATTAATGTGAACAGATAGGAACAGAAACATTTAATTTGAAAAACAAATACAGCTATTTAGGATTCTAGCTCCAGGCAGATTCTGGCACCCTTACTCAGTCCTGTTGAGTAGCACCAGTCAATTTTTAAAACTACAGAAGCATCTCCATTGTTATGCTCCTTCTTTTTCCTTCTATTTGTGCAACTGAGAATCACATTCCCATCTAAAAGGCATGCAACATAGCTAAGTTATCATCATTGTGACACTGTCTTTACCTTTTGATTGTTCTAACACAGATTATGAGCAAATTATTCGTATGACCTTTCCATTATGTCTGTTAAAATCCTTTGCTACTTACAAATTCATTGTCAAGACTTTTATGGCAATATTGTTCAACATGGAAAGCTAAAGGTATTTAGGGTTCAGCTGATGATTTGGAATGTGAACAGTTGGTAGGAGCAGAGTCATGGGGATTTGATTGCTACCCTGGCTTTTAAGAAGTGATTGGTGCCAACGTGTACTGGAAAACTAACTTTGCTAATACTGGGGCAGCAGTTAGGAGGTTTTGTCTGGATTGTTATTTACTGGAAAGATAAACACAGAGGGTAATCAGAATTGTTTCCATAATGAATTAAATTTGCCTCAGCTAGACATGGCTTGGCATTCAGGTGGTTCTCAAAACTGTTAGTCGTGTTTATTCCCTGATAATTCTGGTTAGCTCTCAACCAAGAAAGGTTATCTTCTGTGCATGAAGGATAAAAAGGGTCAAAGGGAAGAACAGTAACACAACAATAACAAATCTCAGTCGGTCTCAGAAACCATAACTGTCTCTGTAAACACCGCCTCTCACACAAAGAAGGGACTTGAATATGTGTTATTTTGCAGCCTGGTTTTGCCATACGCTTGTTATGTATCCGATCAGTTGTACCGAGGCTGTTAATACAAAAACGGTCTCACAGGATGGAAAAGGATGATTAAGTCCTTACTTGCTAACAGCTTTCCATAAAGAAAGCTGTCATTAACTTTTTTGTTATTCTACAGAACTGCTGACTGTTCCCAGTGAGACCCGGCACCCCCTTTGGCTCTCACCATTCTGATTCATGACATTTTACAATATAAGAAAGCTCATATTTTTGGAGGTTTTGTAGCTCCTATTGAGACCTGCACAATTGGATAAAACAACAGTTGCTTTTATAGGGGAAAGCTTAAAATAATTGTGACCCATTTCTACAATACAAAAAGCAGATACACAATACATGACATCTCCTGAAAGATGACATAAGTAAGAAAATTATACCAAATATGGAGTTATTTGTTGATATATTCCCCAGACATGTGAAGAAGGAAGAAGTTTCTCAAACACCACAACAGTAGTTCTTAAAACTTCTAAGGAAAAAAAAATCTTTATTTCTTTAATTTCTTTGTGAATACTGTTAAACTTTATATAATGTTTATAGCTCAGTAGGTACATTTTTGTCCATTTGAAATCAATTTCAGTTTGGTAGACCCAAATATTTCATATCAGTAAGGCTATATTGAAGTATAATCTTCTACTTAGTTGAAGGAATATGCTCTACATTTATAACCTCAAACTAGTATTTTAAAGTCCTATCTAATGGAACGATTGACAATGACCCGTTTTTGGCACTGTGTAATTATATTCTGAGAAAAATATTGGCTTTTCCAATATAGGCTTTTTCTATACTGCCTGAGAACTTTAATTTTCACTTTAGACAAGTCTCTCTTTATGGTGTCCATGTGCCTGTCTGCTGCCTGTCTGTAGAGGGAAATAACAAATTTCTAAATATTCTGAAACTGCTTAGGGTGCCATATGTTGCTTTGTCTGCATATTAATTTAGCTTCTGTAAAAGAAGTAATTACAAGTACATTTCTAGATCTAAATATCTAAAAATAAATGCATAGTTTTAATTTTGCAACTCAAGAAAAAATTTCAATTAAAAATCAGTATTGTTCTTCATTTTTGTAGTAATGACAGCTCATAAGAAACACTATTAATGTTTAAGTAGTAATTTTAATTAACAGCAAATTACCAAGAGTGATTATACAGGTATGTGTCTGTTGAAAGATTGCTTTAGCAAAACTATACTCTTAATTTTGGGGAAGAGTAAAAACCCTTTAAAATTATGTTTCAAATGAGAATTTATATGAAAATGCATAGCCATTGTCTTTTGAATGCTCTTCATCTAAGGTTTTTGGGGGGAGGGAAAAGTAATCATACCTCCATGTTTGTATTTTGTCATCAGAATTCAAAACCTTTTTCTTATATTTGTTGTAATTAAGTATAATGAGTTACGATATGTTTACATTGATATGAAGTATGCTTTTGGACAACCTTACAATGCACTATATAGTTATTTGGAATGGTCTCTCATGTGCATGTTTTTTTTCCCCACGGTTGAGACCTTTGTCTCTTTTGGGGAATCTAGTCATTTTGCAGATGTGAGGCTAGTTGGTTGAGCAGCCTTTAATGACTGGTTAATTTTAGTTGTATCAATGTATGCATATTTATTTATTAAAGCACCAAGTGATAAATGTGAATTATTTGTATTATTTGACTAATATTAAGCTGCCAGCTAAATCACAAACCCTTCTGTGAGTGTACAAACACTTCTCCCTCATCTTTTCTCTCTACATGCCTTTGCTATTCCCCTCAAGGTCACGATACTCTCCACTTAGATCCCTTGCTGTATTTATTCTGGTTCAGATGGCCACTCCACTGCACTTGTTCTGATTCTTTGAGCAGGAAGGTAGCTTACAACTGTAATCAGTGTATATTTTTTTTGTCTGGTTACTGCCTGCAGACTTGTTTATCACTTGTTTTTCTCCCTCCCCCCGTCCCTTTTCCCCAACCCCCTCTCGTGCACACTCGTACTCATTCCTGACAGGGGTTTGTCCTTATAAAAGGCAAGTTTCTGTAAGGCTAATTGCAAGGTTAAAACTGAGGCAATAAGAAAACCCTCACAGTAGTAAAGAACAAGAATTACTATTCTTTCAGCATCCATGAAAATCATAGCGGGTAGCCCACTGCTTTCCCCTGTAGGCACTAGATGGCAGCATATATCAGTACTGCATTGCATCAGGAGCAGACCTCGTCAGGAACAGAACCGCAGCAAGAGTTTCAGAGAAGGTTTTAACTGAGAAGCAGAAATCTTCATTATGGATTAACTCAATTTCCATTAACGTTAGTTTCAAAACTCTCATTGTCTTTATAGCGAAAGCCTAAGCCCCAACTCTGAATATCCAGCCCACTCCCCCACTATCTAAGGCAATCACATCGATAATGCCACCTTAAAACTACATAGGTACTCTTTCTCTTCCATGACTGCTCATGAAAGGTTGTTCCATACTGCCTCTTGTACATAATGAACTTGTATCTGAAAAATGCACTTAAATGCCTTTTTATTGCTAATGGAATGGAAATTAATGTCACAATGAACCAGAGCCCCAAGAACAGGGAACAGTAAGATACAAAGATGAACATGGACAATATATAGAAGTGAAATGGTCTAAGGATGATATCTGTCTGGTCAGATTCTTTTCTGTACCATTCCAGTGCTCTTCTTATTTTGAACAGACAATGAACAGTGGTTGAAGCTGATCTTTTGCTCCAAAGACACTTACTTAATTTCCTCTGCTGCAAGACAACTATTCCTGCTTGTGCTCATATTCAGGAATGAAAATTGGTTCCCACAAGGGAAGACTGCAGGAGAAGGCTCGCAGGTGATTCTGTTATATCGTTTAGAATCATACAGTGAAGTGACATGTATCATTTCATACAGAGGAAAACGCATCTCAGACATAAGAATCATAGAATAATTTAGGCTGGAAGGGATCTCTGGAGGTCATCAAGTCCAACTCTGTTGAAAGCAGGACTAACTTTGATATGAGATCAGTTTGATCAGAGTCTTGTCAAGACAAGTTTTGAAAATTTTCAGGAATAGTCATTCCACACTCTCTTTGAGAAGAAAAAGAGGACAGATGAAGATAAGAAATAGAGAATGAGGGAAATGTATTTCAGACTGGCAAGCTGCAAGTCTTACTGACAGTGGGTGCACATGTGCATGCATATGTGTGCATAGACACACCTGGATATGGAGCTGGGGGGGCAGAGGGGAGGATCTACAGTCATCGAACATCATTGTCTCTCTGGAATAGTCTCTCCAGGAGGAAAACTCAAAACAGGGTACCTCTCTCCCCTTGCAGAGTTAGAAAGGGCACGTCTTTTCTCTCTCTCTTCCTGTAGAAGAAACCTTATTTCATCGAAAACAAAATTCTGCTTGCTGAAAAACTTGAGAACAAATCTCAGCTTTCTTCCATATTTAGAACCATAGAATCATAGAACAGTTTGGGTTGAAAGGGACCCTTAAAGGTCACCTAGTCCAGCCCCCCCTGCAATAAGCAGAGACATCTTCAACTAGATCAGGTTGCTCAGAGCCCCGTCCAACCTGACCTTGAATGTTTCCAGGGATGGGGCATTCACCACCTCTCTGGGAAACCTGTGCCAGTGTTTCACCACCCTCAGCATAAAAAATTTCTTCCTTAGATCTAGTCTAAATCTACCTCCCTTTAGTTTAAAGCCATTCCCCCTTATCCTGTCGCAACAGGCCCTGCTAAAAAGTTTGCCGCCATCTTTTTTATAAGCCCCCTTTCAGTACTGATAGGCTGCAATAAGGTCTCCCCAAAGCCTCCTCTTCTCTAGGCTGAACAACCCCAACTCTCTCAGCCTTTCCTCATGGGAGAGGTGTTCCATCCCCCTGATCATTTTTGTGGCCCTCCTCTGGACCCGCTCCAACAGGTCCATGTCTTTCCTGTGCTGAGGGCTCCAGAGCTGGACGCAGTACTCCAGGTGGGGTCTCAGCAGAATAGAGTAGAGGAGCAAAATCACTTCCCTCAACCTGCTGGCCACGCTTCTTTTAATGCAGCCCAGGGTACGATTGGCCTTCTGGGGCAAGTGCATGTTGTCAGTTCATGTCCAGCTTTTCATCCACCAGTACCCCCAAGTCCTTCTCGGCGGGGCTGTTCTCAATCCCTCCATCCCCCAGCCTGTATTGATACTGGGGGTTGCCCTGACCCAGGTGCAGGACCTTGCACTTGGCCTTGTTGAACCTCATGAGGTTCACACGGGCCCGCTTCTCAAGCTTGTCTAGGTCCCTCTGGATGGCATCCCGTCATTTGTCTCCCTCCACTGGATTTTCCTGTGAAAAAGATCAGTCCTAAGACCTTTACCTACTAGTAGCAGCCATCCTCTCTGTGCTACAAAGCTCTAAGGTAGCCACATTCCTTACCTTTTCTGTTCCTTTCTTCATCTGACCTATGAACAACTATGCTAAACAGATCTTCAATATATTAGAGTACTCAAACATTCATTCTTTTTCAGCCTCCAAATACTGAAGTTGGATGAGAACTTCTGGTCCTAGGTAGGTAACTAAGGTGAATAAATAAAGGGGAACTACACTCATTTGAAAAAACATATACAAACCCCACAGAATAATCAGCAATCTGAAAA
Source organism: Aptenodytes patagonicus (assembly GCF_965638725.1). Lineage (NCBI taxonomy): Eukaryota > Metazoa > Chordata > Aves > Sphenisciformes > Spheniscidae > Aptenodytes > Aptenodytes patagonicus. The sequence continues at coordinate 39,870,313 of NC_134955.1, read as the reverse complement.
AAAAGAGACTAAAAGATAAGTGTCTGCTATGTAAGTCACAGTCTGGGGTCTGTCCTTTTGTTTGTTACTGCCTGATATTGCAATGGGTAACAGCTCTCTGAAATGTTAAATGCAAGATAAAATACATTTCTGGTGCCTCAAAATGCATATTTTTAGTTTTCCAATGGGGACATTGTTTTCTTCTTGATAAGTTCCAAAACTTTCACCACCTATTGAGAAAAGAGCTCATATCTTAAATTTAAATATCTTAGCTTCAAAAAAAGTTAGTACAGGGAGCCCACTGTACTTAGCAGAAACATTCCAATTGAATTGAAGCAGTCAGCTGATAAAATAAAACTCGTAAAAAAGCTTCCTTGCTACATATCAGCTCAACTTACAGATTTAACTATAGCCAAGCAGGCATCCATTAAATACAATGTAAAGTAAAAGTTTCTGTCCAAGTTTCTGTCCTTTAACTACTTAAATGTCATCGTAAATGGAGACCTATTCATTAATACAGTGAAATGAAATGGAAATCTGATATTTTTCAGGAACAATTTTATTTATGACAGTTTCTGACTGTTTTACTGCTGTAGCATGCACAAATGTCATGGTTTAACCTCAGTTGGCAACTGAGCACCACACAGCCACTCGCTCACTCCCCCACTCCCCCCCCAGTGGGATGGGAGAGAGAATTGGAAGAGTAAAAGTGAGAAAACTCATGGGCTGAGATAAAAACAGTTTAATAATTGAAATAAAATGATAATAATGTAATAATAATAATACACAAAGCAAGTGATGCACAGTGCAACTGCTCACCACCCGCTGACTAATGCCCAGCCAGTCCCCGAGCAGTGGCCCCCCCGGCCAGCTTTCCCCAGTTTATATACTGAGCATGACGTCACATGGTATGGAATAGCCCTTTGGCCAGTTGGGGTCAGCTGTCCTGGCTGTGCCCCCTCCCAGCTTCTTGTGCACCCCCAGCCTTCTCAGTTGGTAGAGCATGGGAAGCTGAAGAGTCCTTGGCTAGTGTAAGCACTGCTTAGCAACAACTAAAACATGGGTGCATTATCAACTTTGTTCTCACCCTAAATCCAAAAGACAGCACTGTACCAGCTACTAGGAAGGAAATTAACTCTATCCCAGCCGAAACCAGGACAACAAACTCTTCCAACCTCACAAACACAGGTGGTCCCCAGTTTCAATTCCAAAATATATGTTTCATTTAAATTATAGTTTAAAAGTAAGAAAGTACTGAGATATTATAGCAGGTATGGGAATGAAAGCAAAGAATTTGCCAGAGAAATATGATGCAAGGTATTTGATTTTTCTTCTTTAAATTACATAAAGGATTTAGAAGAGGAATGAGTAGGGTGAAGTCAAGTGACTCTGAGAAGGAATAGAAAAAATATTGAAAGAAATTTGATTTTTTTTTAGTAAATAAGAATTGCGTGTGTGTGTATTTATTGAGAGAGAACAGGATCATTTCAATGAACTGACAGAGCTTAGTAGATAGGATTAGGATTCAGACAGAGGAATGTGAGTTTCAAATGGATAGAAATTCTGGAGAAGTTAAAATCCTGATTAGTCTGAAAGAGCAGCTTCTAGAATTTGTTTTTTAAAGGTACACTAGGGTGGTGTACAGCTGCAAACACTTTAGGGAATAAGGCAGGACTGTGACAACTGCTGAATACTACTACTGAGCTGAAATAATAGCAAGGAAAACGTTGAACAACGTCAGAATGTAAAAGTGATCATGAGTTCCTGAGGCTCCGCAAGAGTAACCTGAGCCTTACAAAGCTTTGCAGAGTAACACAGAGAACAGAAGAGTATATGAGGGATGGAAAAGCTTATGAATTCTGAGATGAAAACCCACTCTGCCAGCCTTGAGTGTATTCACTGCGAGCCAGGTCCTTTCGGACACCCATGGAAGGTATGACTAAGGGAGTGCAGCACTGATGGGAGTGCAGATGGGTACTCTTTCCAAGCAATCCATCTGACCAGAACAGTGCTCACAATTCAAACTGAAGGCAAAATTTAGTAAAAGACCATTATTTTTCACTGAGTCAATCCTTTCTCAGTCAAAATATCCAGTGAGCGTACAGGCACTTGAGATCTAGATTTTGAAGCTTTAGATGTTTTGTTAGTAATTTTATCTACAGTATAAGTGAGAAAAAAAAATCTATCTATAGAAATTCTACAGTATCTAAAGGTGGCTGAAGTAAAATATTGAGTCATTCCTTAACTCTGTAGGTAGATATATGTGCAAGAGAGATGTTTTTGAAAGCTGGAAAGTAATTATTTTCCTCAAATGAAAAGTACACGAGCTGTTGTGTATGAAAAAACTTTCTCTGTTGTCTTCATTAAATTTAGGCTACATCAGGCCATGCTTTTAAGATAAACTAATTCAAAAATTTATAAAATTCCAACACCTAGTATCCATAGATGTATTATACTGCATACTAGAATGAATACTCTCAGAAATCCTTATTTTCACTTGAGTACCCTTATAAAATCAGCATCAGAAATGTCCAAAGGTTAATTGATAGGGAAACAAGTATTTCAATAACTGAGATTTCAAGGAGATTAAAAACATCAGCTAATCATTTTACTTTCTCTGATGCCCAATGACATACGTTACATCAGCAGTATTGGATAGCAACAGTGTGTTTTTGTATACATAGCAATCTAGGTCCTTTATGGTAACTTTCTGAGACACAGTCAATCTGCTGCCAGTATTTTCCCTCTCTCAAAGCATACTATAATCCCTTGGTGTCTGTATCTAATTTATGAGGAGGAGACAGCCATCCTGTCAGCATCCCTGTAGTGAGATAAAATAAATGAGCTCTGCTGTTCCAGACACACTTTTTACTAAGATGGTTATTTAACAGCACACAGCAGATAAAATATGAAGACAAGAACAGGGTCAAACCAAAGGTTCTTCTTGTCCTGCATCTTTTTTCAGTAGTGTCCAGTAACAGATGCTTAGGGGAAAAATATATAGGAAACCAGGAATATATGGATCTTCCTTTTCCCTGGTATACCCTCCCAGCCTCTTGCAAACAGCACTGTAGATGTTCCCTAACCTGGAGGTCGAATTTGGACCATCTTGTTTCATAGACACTGATTGAGTACTGATTCCATTTCAAAATAAGGAAATAAGTCTATTTTCAAACTCAGCAATACTTTTGAGTTCATCCACTAGCAATGAGTTTTGTATTTTAATAGTGTAAACTATTACTAATATGTGAAAAATCCATGTATTCTGTTCAGTAGGATGATCCCTACTTCTTGTAAAGCAAGAGATAGGTAATAACTTGTTTTACCTACTTTCTCTGTGTCTTGAGACATACCAGTGTAGTCCATTGGACTGCAGAAGGCCACATCTTCATTACAGGAAAAAATGACAAGCAGTCTGCATGTGCTACAAAAGATACTCAGTTATTTATTGCAAATAGTATAAACTACATTATACCACGTCTCATAGCAATATGATAGGAGGCAATTCACATCCCCATCCCTGACATTGGCTGGATTGTCATTCAAAACAATTTTCCCAACTGGAAACCAGTCCATTGAGAAGTGATTGGTTCACAATTCAATTGCTCAGGATCCTAGCATAGAAAATACTATGGTAGCGTTTCCTTGGATGCCTTTCAAGATGCTTACCAAGAGGAGAAAATGCACCATATTGGAAGACTGCTAGGTAAACAAGGAATATTTTTCCCTAAAATTTTCAAATTCACCTTGTTTGTAAATGAAACTTTTAGCATTCTTTCTTATTTTTACATCTCATTTATTTTTATGATTCGGAGCTTTATTTATTTTTTTAAATAACTCGGTAGCTCTGCTGAAAAACAAAATGCCAAGGAATATAACAGATTTGTTTGGTTGCATTTACTGTTTGGGGAAAACAGAATTACAAGCAAGAGACCAGAAAGCAATGATTTTGGGTAAACTGCAGTGGCTGATAACAGCTTTGAGATACTGAATAATCATAATGCATAATCAGATGGGTAGCTGTCAGAATACAATGAAAGTAAATATCATACCTTCAGATATACACAAATTATCCATCTGTGTGGAAGATTTTGGAGTAGTTCCGTAACATTGCTGTCATATAAGGTAATTCCAAACAATAGTAGTGTGCAGAAGTACTTGAAATAATTGGTTTACAGTTATAATTTTTAGTTACGCAACATTATACCTATTCCTTTTATTTGTCTAGTATCCTCTGGAGTGAATCCCTGTTCCTTTCTTGGAAGCAGTATCATGGCTCTTCCAAATCTTCTTTTAGATGTAACTAATCTAAAACAAAAATAGTACAACATTGTCTTCAGGACCATATAGATATTCAGAGGGAGGGCGTTCACTGTAGATTATACATGCAAAGTTTCTCTCAAAAATCTGGAGGAAAGAGAGAGACCAAACATCATTGATATAGCTGGTGCCTCAGTTTGGATTAATTACTGCACACTTAACTCAGCTAAAGACATAGTAATATTTCTGAAAGCTTAGAAAATCTGAGAGGCGCTAAAAATGTGTCTACAGTTACAAATGAATTTGATTTGTAGAAGACAGTGAAGTGAAAGAAGAACAGAAATGAAACAAGAAATTAAATTTTTTTTTAAGACTACATATTTGGGGTTTCTGGGTTTTTTTTGTTTTCACTTAGTTTCACTTGGTTCAGTAGTGAAACAGCACCACCATTGCAGATGTGACAAAAGGAATGAGTTTGGTTGGTTGGAATCACTTTCACCTCTCTGCATAACAAATGTTTGAAAAATTTTTTTTTCTTTGTGGAGAAATTCAATGTGAATGGTAAAAGTGGTTTTCATCTCAGGTGTCAATGAAAAGTATACACCTTGGCTGACAAACATTCAGCCAAAAAGGATTTTTACTGGAAAATGCTGTAGTTCAGTGTCATATTTCTCCAGTTCTTGTCAGTAGGAACCTTCTGTGTTGTGCAGTGTCCCCATCTCTGTGATGGAGGTTGTGAATCCTAGAAGTCCTGGACAATAAAGAAAAGAATGGGCCACAGAGAAAAATGCAGTCATAAGACCACTACGGGCCTACAGCAACACTTTCCAAATATGCTGTCTTGGACAGTTTGGGCTTTCTAGCAAACCCAAAATTTTCAACAGAAAAAGAGCTAAATTAAAAACAGTCAACATTTCATTCTTCAGAAATATACCTTCAGCTGAAAAATGGGAAGTACCTGTAAACTAAATGCAAAAAATCATGTGCAACCGAAAAGAACATAGAGGAGAGTAAGAGTCTAGGATCATTGTGCTGATCACACTGGGTTCGTTATGTGGGGTGACTAAGAGCTTCATTAAACATCTGAAAGCTTGCTTTTTCCTGTTTTGGGGTGTGTGTGTAGGGGGGGTTTATACTGGATTCCGTTTTGATTTCTTTCCTCTCAATGTTTGTTTTCAATCAGTCTCTTCTAAGTTCAAAATACAGCCGTTTACAGTTATACTGTGTTTCCTACTATAATTATCTTAAAATCACCAAATCTATCATGTCGTTGAAGAACAGAGGGAACAATCATTCTTTTAAAATTTTGGTATGGGACAGATGCCAAATGCAAAGCTCAATGTCCTCATTTCATTTACATGAGACACTATCTGTAGCCAGCAAATTGTTACAGGCCGAACACACACTTCTCTTTTTTACTCCAAAATTTGTCAATATTTGTCAGTGATATGATATGATATGATATGATATGATATCAGCATTCATTTTCACACTGATTCAAGTTTGAAGGTGAATGGAAAAAATACACCAGTATGTTGTATAGAAAGCTGACCATGGAGACTTGCAGAAAGAACTTGCAATGTTGAGTGTATGGGTGATAAAATGACAGAGGAAGTTCAATTTATATAAATGTGTTATGCATGGGAAAAAACGACTTAACTGTATACTCACAAAGATGAGCTCTAAACAAGCTATTGCAGTCAGAGAAAAGACCTTAGAATTATTATGGCTCTACAAGAACATCAGTTCAATTCTCAGTGACAAGTCAAAAAGGCAATCTGAATGTTAGGAAGACTAGTAGAGAACAAAGCAGAAAATGTAACTATAGACTAACTGTAAGTCAATAATGTGCCTATCAAGAGCTATTAAACATAAAGACACAATCTCTGTCTCAGTAAAACACTGACTGCAGATCAAGAGATGGCTTTGGCAGCCCTCTTCTCGCAGTTCTTTCCTACTTACTTCTTATCAGCCAGCTGTAGACCTAGAAGAACTTTTTCCCTGACCATGACTGTCCTTAAGTTCTAAATCACAACCTTACAATCAGCTTTGCACGGATAGACTATTGTGTCCAATAACATCAATCAGGCTCTGTATAAATTTTGCCTTGCAAAACAGAGCAGCTGCCATCCAGCAAGTGGCTAGATGGGCAAAAACAGTTGTCTTTCATGGCTGGAGTCATAACTCTCAAAGCACATATTGGCAATGGTATCATTCAGACAACCCAAACACACCAGTCTTCTTGATGATTCACGGAATTAAAAAAAAAAAAAATTGTATTTTTTCTTTAAGCTTTGTTCAGTAAAATGTTCTTCCTATGTGAAGCAAAAGCAGAATAAACAAAAAAGAGTTATTTCTTGTATGCTTAAGCAGAATACGTCTATTCTCTCTCACAGTAAGGGGTTTTTATACTATCACAATTATTTCTTAATCCTAAAATGTTTGCTTATGAAAATAAATTGTGGATTTCCTATATTTAGATGAGGAGTAATACTTAAAAGTTAGATTTTTAATGATTTAAATACATAAAAATATGTCCAATTACCAGCTCAGCTTCGCTTATAGGGTTTTGTGGGTTTAGGGGTTTTGGGAGTGTGTGGTTTTGTTTTCTGTGTAATTTCTTAGGACAAATCCAGCAATGGTTTTTCAGCTTTACTCTGCCCACTAGTGGGACTCTACAGGAGCCTTTCTGCAATATGGGATGAATGCTATAAGCAATGCCTGATATGTTCTTCTGGATGTGTTTTTCTCCTTCCAGGTTGTAGCTATGGAAATACACTTTAAAAATTTAGAAATACACATAACAGCTGAATAAAAATTAAAAAAAAAAAAAATCAATGGCTGTGCTTCCTAAGTGCTAGTCTTTCCAAAACAAATGAAGAACTCAGGCCTATGCACATTTATAGACAGTATTTAACTCTGCAATTTCATTTACCTCACTTAATTATGCTAGGTATTTGCCTATTTTTCCTACTATTAGGCTGGAAAAAAGAAAAAGACAAAAAAGCTGGAAGTCAACAGCAAAAAGAGACTTGTGATACTTTGGAAATCTTATTCTATGTGCAACAGAATGTGTAGGGCATTGCTAACGTGATCAGAATGCACGTTTATGAAGAGGAAGTATTTTCATGTATATATATCAAATTATCCATGTTTCACTATAAACAGAGATGTTCTTTGACACACAATATGTTTGCAAACTGAAAATAAAACAAAAATCCTCATCCTGTTATTGCTCTATCACATAATCCTTATCAGTCCTCTCTTGTAGCCTCTCTTGGGCTACATTTTCTTTTCTGTTCTGCCTATGAAATGTCTCCTGTAGTTCAATGGGGTTTTCCATGGGTATTCTCATCGTGCAATGTCTATTGAAGCAAGATTCTGTATCTGTAATGTTAGTAATATAATTAGAATAACAAGACATTATAAATTAAGTATGGAAAATAGAGATTAGTTGGTGAATGCTAAGTTTGGTAAAAAACTCAGCCAAGAGAAATAAGAATAGATGATGCTATAAAAGAAAGCATCAGTCACAGGGAAGTTATTTATTTCAAAACAGATCTTAATACCTTCCTAAATTTGAGTGAGGTATGAATTTAATTCATGATAGTTTAGAGCTGGAGACAAGAGGACAAAAATATACAGTGTGAACTGAAATACATGGCTGTGGGCTTGGGGATTAATAACAAAAAAACCTCCTATAACCTTGAAACTTAGCAGAAGCACTGTAAAGGAGAAAAATCTGACTGCACCAGCTGATCTCAGAATGGCTGTGAGCTGTCAATATGAAACCAGCATTACAAAGGCAAATATAATTTGCCAATCATCTCAGTCATATTATTTACAAAAGAACAGTAATACATTGTATAAGGCTCCAGTGAAACTGAATTTAGCATACAACGCATAATTCTAATTGCTGATATTTAGAATAGATTAATTGAACCTGAAAGAAACACAAAGAAGAGACCTCTCTAATGATCACCAAAATGATGACCTGATCATACAAAAAGAGGCTAAAAGAAGTTTTTCAGTTCACAAATTACTGAGTAGGGGTGTACTTCTGTAAATACACAAAGGAGAAAACGTTCAGGGTAGAAGCTATTTAAGTCCATCTATTTAACACAGAACCATCGGTTGGACTACATTTTATATTGTGCTTCTTTATTAAATGGTCACTGCAGTTCAACTGAGTTTTGCAAGACTACATCTCAGAGAAATATGGCTAATTATGCAATGCAATCATTTAAGGTTGGTCTCCTCCCAAAATAAACTGTTCACGTGATAATTGCACTTTACATTCTTTAATTATAAAATACGACGTCCAGAACATTGTTTTTCAGTGTCTGAGATTCTTATTACCTCATTATATCAGATGACTGTCAGACAGAGCACCACAATCTGTATTTCCAAATACTAATCCAACCTTACAATCTCTTAAATTGCTATGTCCTTGTTGGAATGAACTGGCAAAGGGATTTTTCTGTTTTGCTGATTTGGGCCAGCTAAACTGCACTACACATTTAGTTTAACTCCTCTGAATCTTATATTAAATACCTTTTCAGTAAATGGTATCACACTGTGTATTTTAATGCAATACAGTCTTTTTCATTAAAAGAAATTTTCTTTAGTGTTATTCACAGAAATGCCTTAAACTTCAACTTTAGTTCCACCTAATCAGTCGATTTTATAATAAACAGAAAATAAACAACCTAATTATTTTAATAAAACACGATTCCCATCCCCTTTTAATTTTTCAAACCATCTCTTCTAAACGCAGAATTCTTTTCAAAAGAACTCAGGAGAGATAATTACCAGCGGTGGTTCCACCAGCTCTAGGCAGTCAGCAGCACAGCAGGATCTTTCTAAGGAAAAGACTGAAAAGAACACGATTGAAATGCATTCCTGGTCATACACATAAGCAGATAGTCAAGCAGTAAGTTAGTGTTAGTTGGATACATATAATGATTGCTGACAGTCAGTCTTGTCAAACTATACTATGCCTAAATTTTTTTCATCTTTTTGTATAGATATTCCACTGACATCCATGTTGTTCGATATAATGTTGTATACGCTTTCAGTAAGATTCACTATATTAAAAGGTTGGAGAAACAAAGGCATTTTTCCACAAGAGGGGGCTAATACTCCTTACTAGGTCCCAAGCATTAAGTTTTCTTCATCGGAAGTCTAAAACCTATGCATACCAGATTCCAGGTTAAACTTTCTCATTTAATAATATTTTCTCATTTAGCTGGTCCCTTTATGAGATACAAGAGAAATAGGAAGTCAGAGAAGTGACCAGCTTCTCTTCAGGAGAAAGCAGCGGGACATGAGACCATTGTGACTGAGAGAGCTCTTCTGATGGAGCTTATTCCTAGGTCTTTTTCTTTTTTTTTAAATGAGAACCTCTGGGCCTATCCTCATGTAATAATCATATCTTTTCAAAACCAACATTCAGTACCAAAAATCTGCTAAGAAAACCTTACTTAACTCATCTGAGCTTACACAGCTGTTGAGCACACAGCAAGGGGTAAAAACTCCAGTGGTTACTGAAAGCGGTTCTATTCCCTCAAAAAATGAAGATAATTAAAATCTTTTTTCTTTCAGAACTTCTGATCTTAATTAACCAAATAGTAAAAAATCAAAATTTCCCGCAGAATTCCCATTTTGTTTATAATGTTTCATCAGAGTAAAAATTAAAGCAAAACACTTAAACTGTTTCAAAGACAATCTGTCTAAAAAGTGACTGGAGACCCATGTCCTCTTGGCTGTGACCCAGAGTTAGAAATAGTTAGAATCATTAAAAATTCCTTTTTCTATTATTTTTTTAGCACTTCTTTTATTACTATTCATGTTATTTTTTCACTGGAGAGAAGGGTTATGGGTTCTTTCTACTAAGTCAAGAATATACTGGTGTGAAAGGGCTTTGATCTCACTAACATTGCAATTTTTACCAGTCTGTACTTGCTTCAAGGTGCTGGCTGGGTCCATATCTTCAAAAAATTTAAGGATACTTGGTGGCTGAGTTAACATGTGCATTTAGAAAAACATACCAAATAAGCATTATTTATTACTGAACATTCTAGTTCTTAAAAAGTTATTGAATTCTCAATATAATGTATGTAGTTTATTTTCTTTTTCCCATAGATATAATGCTGGACAGCTGGTCATCTGTAACTTAACAATCAGTCAACAGACATTGCCTCATAGGCATTATCGCGTGAAGGTACATTATATACAAAACCTTTTCTTTTTCTTAACAATATGACACATAAAATATAAGTATACAACTCTTAGAGCTACGGTGGTCCATGATGCAGAGAGGCTTTAGAATGTGAGTGTTAAAAGGAAATTTCTGATGGCTATTGCTTAGAAAAAAGCTCAAGTGCTTAGAAGGATGTGAAAGGAAGCCTGGAGTTCAGGGTGGCTGAAGAAGACAGAGCAGAATGGAATGACACATTACTGCAACAGGTGATTAGCAGAAGCTGGGGCCTTGGAAAGTAATACAAAATTTTAGAACAGAATAAATACTTTAAAAAAACATTTACAGTTTTTCTAAGTACACCCATGGTTTTAGGTTACACAGCTGCCTAACAGCTCTGGCAAGGTACCAGTTAAATTGATGCACCTTGGTAAATATTTGCATTACAGGTTACAACAGAACTGCTCATTCTCTGTGTTAACTTGCACAGGCTGTACTTTCATATGATTGTTTCCCCACTGCACAATGTATTTACTATTATAAATTGTGCTAATAACATGCAAAATGCTAACATTAAACAAATAGTGATAAAACTCCAAGTTCATCCTCAAAATCCCACTGTGCTAGTTTTCATTGCAGGGTTAAATATAGAACTCCATGCTAGATAGTTGTGACTCATTTTCTTCCAATACTTGTATAATGACTGACTTTGGCCTTGAACTTCATGTTTCACTGAGAATTCTCCAACAGTTTTATTTTTAACATAAAGTTATCATTTAAACTTTAATTTTTTTAATACTTAACTGAACATTAGAAGGAAATGGGTTTTGGCTGGTTTGTCTGAATATTGTAAATGTCATCCTTTGCACATACAATTTCAAGACCTCTCTAGTGTCAGCCATTCAGGTAATGATTTTAGTATACTAAACATGACTGCATTATTGCTAAGTCTTTCAGAATGTTTTTAACATGAAGTAGCCTCTTGTAAGAAAAGATCTGCCATGCAATTTTGTCTGTCAGGTCTGTATTGGGGCCAGTACAGTTTAATATCTTCATCAATGACATAGACAGTGGGATCGAATGCACCCTCAGCAAGTTTGCAGACAATACCAAGCTGAGTGGTGCGGTCGACACGCCAGAGGGATGGGATGCCATCCAGAGGGACCTGGACAAGCTTGAGAAGTGGGCCTGTGTGAACCTCATGAGGTTTAACAAGGCCAAGTGCAAGGTCCTGCACCTGGGTCAGGGCAACCCCCAGTATCAATACAGGCTGGGGGATGGAGGGATTGAGAGCAGGCCTGCCGAGAAGGACTTGGGGGTACTGGTGGATGAAAAGCTGGGCATGAGCCAGCAATGTGCGCTCGCAGCCCAGAAGGCCAATTGTATCCTGGGCTGCATCCAAAGCAGCGTGGCCAGCAGGTCGAGGGAGGTGATTCTGCCCCTCTGCTCCACTCTACTGCGTCCAGCTCTGGAGCCCTCAGCACAGGAAAGACATGGACCTGTTGGAGCTATGAGGAAAGGCTGAGAGAGTTGGGGTTGTTCAGCCTAGAGAAGAGAAGGCTCCAGGGGGACCTTATTGCAGCTTTTCAATACTTAAAGGGGGCTTATAAAAAAGATGGCGGCAAACTTTTTAGCAGGGCCTGTTGCGACAGGATAAGGGGGAATGGCTTTAAACTAAAGGGGGGTAGATTCAGAGTAGATATAAGGAAGAAATTTTTTACGCTGAGGGTGGTGAAACACTGGAAGAGGTTGCCCAGAGAGGTGGTGGACACTCCATCCCTGGAAACATTCAAGGTCAGGTTGGACGGGGCTCTGAGCAACCTGATTTAGTTGAAGATGTCCCTGCTTATTGCAGGGGGTTTGGACTAGGTGACCTTTAAGGGTCCCTTCCAACCCAAACTATTCTATGATTCTATGATTCCCAGCTTTGACAGACTTCAGGTCTGATAAGTACTTCTCTAAAGGACACTGCAGAAATAATTTGTAATATCTGTATATTAAAACTATATTACATGGGCTCTTAAAAAGCTATAATATCTGCACTTTCACATAGCTAAGGATACAGCAGCAAAGCTCACTATGCTCAGAATCCTGCTTTCTGCACAATAGCTTTGTCTTTACTTTCCTCTGTTTAATCTACACTTATCTCTGAAGTATCTCAAGACCACTGGGGCTTTGTTGGTGCCCCAAGCCTGTCAGTGTTTAAAAGGCATTTGGGCAATGCCCTTAATAACATGCTTTAACTTTTGGTCAGCCCTGAAGTGGTCAGGCAGTTGGACCTCAAAGTCCAAAGTTGGACCTTTGAATCTATCCTCAAAGATTTTTAGGTGACTAACTTCAACTGATTCCTTTAGTGCCTTTGAGGGTCTAAGCTTGAATATCTGAGAGTAATTCTGTTAATTCTGCAGGAATTAGAATATGTTCTTTGTGCAGTTAAACCAAAAATAAAAATCTAGCATGAAATCATTGACTCTTCTTGAAGTGAATTAATCTGCTTGCTCAAAAATAATCTCCAGCCTGGTCTAATCAGTGTTCAGATTAGTTTTCTGTTGCAACGTTATAGAAAGCTGATTTATAAAACTACTTCCACCATGTAATAATGAATTCACTTTCATGATGTGACCTTGTGTTTCAAGCCTGTCGTGCATTTTTATGACCACGTATAAACACTTGAATATGGTGATTTCTAATGGAAATGCTGAGAAACAACTACTTACGGTTTGTAAATGGCTCCCCATAATGCTCAAGTGCAGTTACCATAAAATAGGATGCCTCCCGATTATTTATCCAACATCATTTCATTATTCTGCAAATAGTGTTCTGCAAACATACTTTTAAAGCAGGTGTTGCACCTTGTCCACTTAACCTGGGCCTTGCCCTGCCTAATTCAATACAAGTTCTGTTATAAATGATACTGCGGAAATAGCAAAGTACAGACAATTAATTCAGTTATCTACAGCAAGAAAACTAGGAAGCTTGAAGTAAAAGGCACCAGGCCAGTCCACACCTACTGTGTTGTAAAAATTTCAGTTTATAAAGTGACTGGGGCTTGGCAAAAAATAGGTTTATCCAAGATTTGTTACTCCTTTGTACTGAATTTCTTGCTTCCATGTGGACATTAACTCATTTAATGAAGAATAATTGCTAAAATCTAACAAATACTGGTCAACAACACATTTAAGCAAACACTTGCCCTTGGATAAGATGGTCTTAACTAAATATAAGATGAGATAAAACATGTCCCTCAAAAGAGAATCTTCTTGCAAGGCACTAAAAAAATTAATATTGCACTGTCATTTTAATGAACCAATGTACAATACAAAGCTGACTGAATCTGCTCAGAACGGCACCTTGAGTATGAAGCGAATGCAAGCAAAATGCACAGCAATGGAAGAGACGCAGCTCCTGTGGAACAGCTACTGTGAAAGGGAAGAAAGGAAGAGCAGCTCCTGACGCTTCACTACAGGAGACTCTTTCATTATCTGCACCAAGGTCTGCATGTCCAAAACTATATTATTGGGCTTTGCCCTGAATGTTCTTTGCTCCAAGTAATTTTGACTTGCTTCTCACAATGAAATTTACTGGTGTCATAATATGCACTGTCATATTTATTATTAAGGAAGCTACCACTGAAAAGATGATATTCATCACAAGGAAATCAAGAACCTAATACCTTAAAAACTCAGGCCTTTTTTAAACATTGGATATTGTAGATAAACCCTAATGGTATGAGAATTATGTGTTCATCATTTCCATCCAACATAAACTTGCATCAAAATATTAGTCCTAAATACTCTAATTACCTGATAAAAGAGGGAAGGCAGGAAGACAGGAAGACAGGAAAGAAGGCAGGCAGGCAGGCAGGCAAGAAAGAAAGAAAGAAAGAGAGAGAGAGAAAGAGGCAGAGAGAGAAAGAGAGAGGAAGAGAGGGAAGAGAGGGAAGAGAGGAAGAGAGGGAGGAAGAGAGGAAGAGAGGAAGGGAGGAAGGGAGGGAGGGAGGAAAGAAGGGAGGGAGGGAGGGAGGGAGGAAGAGAAAGAAAGAAAGAAAGAAAGAGAGAGAGAGAAAGAAAGAGAGAGAGAAAGAAAGAGAGAAAGAGAGAAAAAGAAAGAAAAAGAAAGAAAGAAAGAAAGAAAGGAAAGAAAGAAAGAAAAGAAAAAAGAAAGAAAGAGAAAGAAAGACAGAAAGACAGAAAGACAGAAAGAAAGAAAGAAAGAAAGAGAAAAGAAAAGAATAAATTTGAGGGAATTAGAGTTATATTTCTATTATGAAATGCCTGGTCAACCATCTGTCACAGCTGAGGATTGACATTTTAATCCTGGAGAGGTTCTAGTCAATGTAGGATCAACAAAATTTCACTGTCAGTGAGTGCCTTTTAAAGCAAGGACTACATGGATATGGTCCATATGATGATATTTCTGCCAAGGAACTGAAATTACAGAGTCATAGTCTGTAATGAGTGAGTAACTAACCAAAGTGATTACTAGGATCAAGGAGTAAAGAAGAGCAGATGACAAAAAACACCTGATCAGACCTATACATTGCTCACTTTCAGAGCCAGTAAGTAGGTTCTTAATCACAGCCTCATCTGAAATTGGTGGTAAATCACTCGGACTTGATTTATCTATACACCCAAAAGAAAGTGAGTATCATTTATAGAAAAGGAAATTTATAGAATACAATGAAAGAAGGCAGAAACCCACTTAAATAAGCAGTGACACATCAAAAAAGGACTCAAAGTATTACTAATATACTTTAGTAAAGGGGGAGAGGGAATAATAGGGATCTGAATATTTTCAATTCTTTTTCGTGTATAGTTCTTCCCATTTGTTAAAATCATCATTTATTTGCAAAGTGTTGGGAAAATTTCTTTTATTTTTCCCTGTTTTGGGTTTTTTGTTTTTTGGTTTTGTTTTTTTTTAAATGAGAAAACACTCTGCTGTGCAGTAGAGACCCCTAGAAACAGATTTTCCTGTTTTGTGATGGTAGCTGTGGCCTAGCAGAAGTATTACATACTGAAAATTGAAGGATTTGTTTGTCTAATGTATGATACGTAAATACCACTACAGATGTCACTGACAAGTGTATAAGGAGTTATACAATACAGAAACACAGTGATTTGATACATATCTGAATTTTTCTTTAGAGTATGTGAATGCTTGAAATTAAGAAAACAGTGTAATGAAATTATAAAAAAACAGGAAAGCAAGTAACTTTTGAGCAGTTTCCAGCCATGTTTTCATCTGCGTGTAGAGAAATAAACTAATCTGTGGGTTTTTTTTTTTGTTATACATTTTAAACTAACATAACGAGAAGCATTTCCAGTAACCTATACTTCAGCAGCTCTTTGTACTTTTCGAAATACAGCAATGCACTATTTAGAGAGACAGAAGCAAGTGCTGTTTCTTTCACACCCAGGAGACAGACACCTGAAGGAATCTGCCTGTGGAGGACAGAGACAGGCAGAGTTATTCAGAAAGCTCATTTAAAGGCAATTGCCACTTTTTTTAAATGATGAAAGGACATTCTTTGCCAACATCAGCTGTGAGGAAAGAAAGAGAAAAAACATAGTATTTTTCTTCAATACGGAACAAAGGAAATACTAGAGTAAGAAAAACAGTGTTAGTATTCCTTGCAAAGCTTTGTAGCGTTTGAGTATTACTTAAGGTTGAACCCATCAAGGCAGTTGCTGCCTATATGAATACATAAGCTTTCATTTAAAAAAAAAGTGTTTCTAGTTTCTGCAGCTGCCAAGATAAGCTAGAATACATGACCTCAGTGAACCTGAAAGATTCCCCGGCAGGGGGCTAATTAAAATTCCATCCACCTCTACAAACTGTTGGCTTGTTTGTTTGATTATTCTATGACTTCTCATGATTTCTACGCAGCCTTAGTCATGACTCTTGAATGCTTAAGATGAGCACTACCAGAGCAATTTTATTCCTAATGCTACATCACTTTTCTGCACCACTGCCCAGCTCCTGCTGAAAACCTTCACCAGCTTCCAGAGTAATTTTTGGCAAAAAATGATGCCGCCTACTTATGGCTGTAGTGAGGCATGAAGTACATCTGTCCCCGCTGTGGTCCCTGCAATGCGAACTTGGGATAGGATGAACAATGATCTTATGCCCATTTCCTGATGCATGCTCTGACTGAAATGTTATACTAGCAGGTATAGCAGGTCTACCAGGATGGAGTTGCATGTGTCACTCGTGTTCCTAGAACACATTCTTTCAATTTAACAGAATTAACAACTTTCTGGTTTGAAGCACTTGCTATTAATGGCAGCCTGGCAGACAGTGAGGGTTCACATAGATTTTCTCCATGATAAATTTTTTCTCATTTTTATAATAATCACTCTATTTATAAGTTCTGACACAGGAACCTCTTAAGGTACTGCTTAAGAATGCTGCTACCCTTTCTCCATTGGCTAAAGAAGTTGTTAATACAAACTTTAATGTTTAACTTATCTGAAGCTAATTGGATTGCTTCTCCATCTTCCAATTGCAATCAGTGATTACTTGATGACTCTATGAAGTTACAGCTCATTCATACAGTCCATCACTTATATCATTGACTGCAGAAGAGTCAATTTCCAGAACACAAATTATTTCTGTGTTGTTTTAATAGTAGATGGATAGATGGAAAAGATATCTTTTGTGTTGTAGTGCAATATTCTGAGCTGAAATTTCTTAGGGGAACTTTACATTGCTTGAAATTACAAACTCAATCGGATACTATAATTTTGAGATCCTTAATTTGTCTTAAGAGATCCTTTTTTTTCTTTCCAGCTGATGAGATGCATTGATTAAGGCTTTTGATGGAAAGCAGATCAGCTATCAATCGCAAATCTTCAAGAGGTTGAAAAAAATGTGGAATGTTGCTCATGGAAATCAGGTATTGAGAAACAGTCAAATCTTTGAAAAGTTAGTTAGACAAAAGTATTTCATTGAGTTTGAAGGCAGCAGTCCTTTTCACAAGAACATGAACCAGGCCAAACCTGTGAATCTTACTAGTAAGGGGAAATACTTTAACCATGTTCACATACGCATTTTGGAGCAGTGTTCTGGTTAGTTTAAGTAATCTGATTAACAGTTCCAATTTTTAAGTTTGGAAAAGACAACAGTAATAGTCCATAATGTCTAATGCCTCTTTTCTGGAAATAGCCAGTCCCTGTTTCAGGTTACAAACCAAAACAAAAACTATATAGTAAAGAATGAACCAATAACCAGAAGCCTGAATGGAGTTTTTGTACCCAAAAACCTAGCTTTGCAGAAAATAGTTTAACATACTGGTCAAAATTTCTTATATTTCCTGAACTCCCACATTCCTTAAGAATTTTCTTTTTGGTGTCAACTGTCATAATTATCTATATCTTTCAGACAGACTCAAGCAAGGTTAAAGTAATTAACGTGAATAAAATGTAATGACTCATATTCATCATATTTTTCCTGCATCCTGAAGTTCTAAAACTATCCTTTTATTAGACCAAAATAAACCTTGTCAATAACACTGTTAATTCAGAGCATATAGTAGTGAACTTTTTGTTCAATGGTGAAACTAAGCAAAAGACTTTCTTTACTCTATTCTGCCTTATAGTCTGACAATTTTACCATGATTTTCTTTCTCACATTGAACAAGAAGACCATCCTATTTTCTTTTTTTTTTTTAAATCCTGGATACAAGAACTCATGGACAAAACTCAACAGTTTTGGAAATAGACCTGATATACTTAAATTTAAAAATACTTTTTTTACAGATGTTGTAGTACATATTGGCTTTGGATCAAGTTGGGAATACAGCTCAGGAGTCCCTTAAAATTTCATGTTCTGATCTCAGCCAAAACCAAAGTTCAGAAGAATAGTTTTATTGGGTTTTTTTTAGAAAAGTGCAGTAACCTTCATTTAATCTCAAGGGTCTGATTTGAACCATATCCAAAGTGCAAGTCAGCACCAATTTTTTATTTTATCCATATCTACTCAACTACATATCTACTTATCTACATCAAAAGACTTAAGAGCTGATTCTCTGTTATGTTACTGTTCTTTTATACAAGTTGAATGGTATATAGGAGTCTGAAGAAGAGCAGGAATAGTTCTCTGCTGAGAAAATATCTTTAGTACAGAGCTGATATGCAAGAAGTCTACCACACATTGCTCAGATCCCCTCAGATAGAGGACAAGATAAATATATGGAGCTGGAAGATGGAGAAGACAAAGGACATAGATGAAGAACATATCACAGTTGTTGGTCTCTGTTTACTGTGATTCAAAGTAAACATGTCATATTAGAGCCAAATCAGGACCTGTTTTAATTTCTCTCTTATGTTGTATAATATTCCCAGAGACTGAGGGGCTGTCCTGGTTTCGGCAGGGATAGAGTTAATGTCCTTCCTAGCAGCTGGTACAGTGCTGTGTTTTGGAATTAGGATGAGAACAAAGTTGATAACATACTGATGTTTTAGTTGTTGCTAGGTAATGCTTACACTAGCCAAGGACTTTTCAGTTTCCCATGCTCTGCCGACTGAGAAGGCTGGAGGTGCACAAGAAGCTGGGAGGGGGCACAGCCAAACTGGCCAAAGGGACATTCCATACCATATGACGTCATGCTCAGTACATAAACTGGGGAAAGCTGGCCGGGGGGGGCCGCTGCTCGGGGACTGGCTGGGCATCGGTCAGCGGGTGGTGAGCAATTGTACTGTGCATCACTTGCTTTGTGTATTATTATTATTATCATATTATTATTATTATCATTTTATGTCAATTATTAAACTGTTTTTATCTCAACCCACGAGTTTTTCTCACTTGTGCTCTTCCAATTCTCTCCCCCGTCCCATTGGGGGGGGGAGTGAGCAAGCGGCTGCGTGGTGCTCAGTTGCCAACTGAGGTTAAACCACGACAGGGGCCAACTTCATGAGCCTTAACAGAAACAAAAGAAAAAAATCATTGAACCTTAAAAGATTTTTTGTTTGGTAGGATTAAAAACTTGAATTTTCCTGGGAAAATGGAAAAATGGGGAAATATTATGTGGCCTCATGCACGGAAGCTCAAAAGATGTTTCAGGTAAGTGTAGTTTTTTATTTTAATCAACCATTTCTAGCAGATATGGTTTTGCCTTTCTATTAGTATTGTTTCTTGCCTTGAGAGTTACATAGCACACTGGAAACCCAATTATTTGTTTAATAACCTCTAGAAATTCCTTTCCAAAAACCAGCAGGGCAATTTCACAGCAGTTAAAGATAATCAATGGAGTGATTATTCCACTACAATATCAACTCAATCTTCAAGGAGAATTTGGTTATTACACAAGAGTCTTTCAGTATAAGAAGGCAACTCGAGCTACACTGTACTTCCAGTGGTAATATCAAAATTCATAAAACTAAAGAAAAATCTAATTAATGTTGTAACCGAGTGTATGAAAAGAAAAGAAATACTAGTTGCAATATTCATGGAGTTAAATTAGGCTACTGTGGGTCTACATAAAGACTCCCCATTCTATTTTCAGTTCTAACATTAGTGCAATGGTGCAACATTGATGTTCCTCCAAATCTACATCACTGTAACTTACTACAGAATCCATATAAAATAGTGCCTATCAAATATATGCTTATATATCTGCCAATGAGGCAAAGAATTGAAAAAGCCTCACTCTTAGTGATCCTTAGAACCTTAGATTAAAGTATTATTAGTTTCAATGTTTTTTTTTTCCTTTCTAAATCAAATCCAAATAGGCTAGGATACATAGCCAGCAGATAATCTGCTATTGCTGGAGTTTCTGCTTCAGGTTTGGGTTTTTTTTTCTTCTCTTTCCCCTTGTCTAAGTTGTGTTATTACTGACAGCTCTTCTCTCCTTACCCAGGATGGGGCTTTATTATAGCGAAGAAGCTAAAATGTTATGAAGGGGAATGGAATAAGTTCCTGTAAATTAGTAGTCAGGAGCCAAGCTTTCATCCTCCTTGGTCTGAATGGTTGTCAGCCTGAACTAAATGTATGAGGGAAGAAAACAAAATACTGTAACTATACTGTTATGTTGCTCAAAGATACCATTCTCTATGGAGGTAATTCTCCTGTATGGATAAAGCCTTCCTATCCCATAGCAGAGCAGGAGCCAATTTTAGAGCCTTTCCAGCAATGGCATATTACTGATTGCAATGAAAGCCCATTGAGGCCTACTGCAAAGCATACTTGCAGTAGGTTATGAAGAGAAGAGACAACAAAGTGAGCACAGGAAGGTGAACAGGGGTTCATTACAATTCTTACACCATGACCTTTGTGCAAACAGTGCTGCAACAGTGCTTGCAGGAGGTCAAACAGCCTTGATTCTCACAGCAGATTTATTTGATGTCTTATAGGCTCTCACTATCTTCAACAAGTGGTGCACCTAGATGCACGTAGATACAGGAACTCAGTACAGCTACAGAGGACATCCTTTGGCTCTGGAATGCTTCATCTTCCTTTGAACACTATCCCTTCAACAGTTCTTTCCACTGTGTCCATGGGATTTGGTGCCTCCTTGGTATGCTTGACCTTTCAGAGCAATAAATAGGGCAGGAGGATCACTCCTTAGCAGATTCAGCTCTTTGTTTCCAGACCTGGCACTGTGTTTTCTATATGCTATTTTATTCACTAGCACCTGCAAACTTCATTGGTTAAACATAACATAAAACATAGCACTGTTTATGGTGATCAGTGTTTGCACTATGGATACCTGAGATGTTTCCATCCATCCCCCTTTTCAGAGTACGATCCAGTTAGATCTTACCCTTTCAAATGAGCAGTTCTATTCAATACTAGAATGTTATGACAGGTAATGTTGTCTGCCAACAAGAAAAATAGCCATGCTTTGCCTCCAAGGAAGTTCAATATAATAGTCATTAACAAAAAGAGTTCATCAACATAAAGATTACATATGGAATTTAGGAAAAACAGCCAAAGAATGCACATATTGATTACAGAAAAATACAAGTGTAAAATTCAAGCATTTCAATCCAAAGTAGAATCAAAATATTTGAAAAAGAAAGCCAGTCTAATGGAATGACTATGAAAGTTATTTCAGAATTGTGTTATATGCAGTTATCTTTATTTCAAATTAAATACATAAACTTAAGCTTTTTTTAATTAAATCATTTGAACTTCAAAACCATATGCTGTTAAGAATTTGCTTTCAAAGCATTTTGGTGGGGTTTTATTTTTGTAAAAAAAAATTTATAACAAAGACTTTATGAAACAGGGGAAAAAACTGTCAGGTAATGACAGGTTGCTTGGTAACAGCAATTTGATTGGAAAGTATCTTTCAAAATGTACAATGATAGTTGTCCTTGCAAAGGTAGAATTTCCTGATGCAACACTGTCTGTAAAAGCTATTGAAAATATGACTGAGGAGGAAGAAATGGTTTGACCCTGAATAATTTAGGATTCAGTTGCTTATGAGGTGTTAAAAAAATTCTAAATATTTTTAAAACAAGCCTGCCACCTTTACTTAAACAAACAGACAAAAAGGTAATACAAGTTTCAGCTCAAAAGCAAAATAAGTCCTTGGAAGCTGCAATGACACAGTTCAAATTCCCTATATAGTTTTGAATAAGAAGTTGCTTTCTGATGCAGTGCACTTCTTGAGCATAAGCGGTGACTGTGATTTTGCATGTGACTAAATATGAGAAAGAGACATCCATGCTTCAGAAGGCTAAAGATTTTTAAAATTTCCTTTCAAATTAGGAGTTATTTTTTGTGTAATTAAATCTCACAAGTTATACATCAGAAACTTCTAGTGCATTTTTCAGATCCTACAACAGAAATTACATGAATTCTATACTTAGATGCATTTCTCCATTATTTACAACATGCCAATATTCCATCTCAACTTTCTCTGAAAGTACAGAAATAAATAATTCATAGAGGTTTTTTCCTTAAGGGTCAATCCTTTGTGAAAATAGTCCAAAATTAATAGAGATGCAGGTTGTGTGAAACCAATGCCTTGAACCATTTTTGGCCACACAAATGATTTATTGACTGAGAACACCACTTTTCTTCAAAAGTTCTGGTAAAAAAATTAACAGCTGCTGTGAGGTATAAAGGCAGAGGCATTGCAGAAGAAAGTATATACACATAGGGCCGCTAAGATGATTAGGGGATTGGAGCGACTGTCATATACAGAGAGGCTGAAAGAACTGAGATTTTTTAACTGGGAGAGAAGACATCTCGGGGGGCAGGGGGGTGGAGGGATTTGTCAATGTGTTTAAGTACCTGAAGGGACTGAGAAAACATGATGCAGCCAGATTCTTCTCAGTGGTACACAGTGAAAGGACAAGAGGCAATGGGCACAAACTGAAACACAGGAAATTCCATTTAAACATAGGGAAAAATACTGTAAGAGTGGTCAAACACTGCAACAGGTTGCCCAGAGAGGCTGTGGAGTCTCCGTCCTTGGAGATGTTCAAAACTGAGCTGGATATGGTCCTGGGCAACCTGCTATAGCTGATGCTGGTTGAGACGATTGGGTTGGACTACAGGATCTCCAGGTGTCCCTTCCAACCTCAACCATTCTGTGATTATATGTGGAAACTACTGGGAATAAATGACTATCAAGTCTTAGTTAAAACACAGTTTGGTGAGAACTTATTTCTGTTGTCCAAACTTAAAGGTTGAAGAAATGTAGTCATATCTGTCCTGTAACAATCATTGAAACATGCCAGAAACTTCCTTGTATCATCCATAGAAAGGGGGCTTCTGAGCCTTGGCAAAGGTTATGCACTTGGATTCTTGCAGCTGAGAGAAATAAAATGTACTTACTCATATTTGATGCTTATACCAGTTGGACAAAAAAACTTGGCTAATAAGATATCAAGTCCCTGATCGAGATAAATGAGGCAGTTCACATTTCTAAAGTTAACTGTTTAAGTGTCTTCAGAGATTGTCAGTTAATATTCATAATTTCAAGTCTAATTTCACAATATAAGATGTGAAATAAAAGAAGTACAGTCCAGGAGTCAAGCACATAGCTGGACATTAAGTTTTACCTTGGTGTTACAGTGTGTTTCACTGTTGAGCTGACAGTAGCAGCAATCACTTGAAGCAGCCTGACACTTTTTTCTGATTGGCACCAGTCAATCAGACTGTCTGCAGTCCTGTCAAAACATTTGCTATTCCCCCCACTAGAGTGCACAAGAGTTTCAAAAGTGGAAATTAGGAGTCTAAGTGCTGTTAAGTGTGTTGAAAATTTACTGTGTTACTTCTAGGAGGAAATCCAATTTTAATTAAAGTCACCAGGTAATGAAGAAGATGACTGTGGCAGTGACCAATTACCCTCACTGTTTTACAGATACTACCAATTCTGAAAATAAATTGTATCAAATTTTAAATTATTTAATACAATGGTGACTGCAGTGCTAAAATACCTCATAGCAGCTAGAGAAAAAAAAAATCAATTGGACAACTTGGTTGTTATTATTAAGACAACATGAATTGCTAAGGACAAATTATGCCAATGTCACTTCTTTTGTCCTGGATGGAAAAATTAGGCACTGCAAAGTGTATCTACACAGCATTCGACTGGCAGAAAGAAGGAGTTATATGTAGAATATATTTTAAAACCCACCTACTTGCTGCCTTTCAGAGTATTAGACTTTCATGTACATGGAGTCTCATTTGCTCTGAAAGGTAGCCCCTAGCCACGCCTGGGACCATGCTTATAGGCTTATCATCTCTATGGCACATGATCCTGACCTTGGGGACTGCCTTAGTGAAGTCTCTAAGACGCAGTGCAGATGTATCCACTTTCTCCTTACTGTAGGCACTTATTTGTCAGCATATCCACAATAAAGGGTTATATCTTATAGAACATAGCTAGTGCTAAGACCACAAACACTGAACCCGAACACAGCCAGGATGGTGAATTTATACATCATTGCTCTTTCAGAGATCTCAGAGCCATGCCCCACAGTGATAGAGTAGTGCTCTTAAGGCTCTTAAGTAGCAATATGTTGCTCGTTTTCACCCTAACGTGTGACTTCTAATTAAGCTACAGCTGTTGTCACTCTCTTCTACTGAATGCACCTTCACCAGGAAGAATAAAAATCTGGCTGGTTCCCATTCTTACAGAGCAAGTTTTCGTTCTCAATGGACAGATGTCTAAAGACAAATTTCCAGCAACAACTCCTTTCTTTTCTGCTAGTGCTTTATGACTGTTGTTTTGGGTTGGTTTTTTGTTGTTGTTCTTCATCAGGATCCGTTACAATCACCACCTGATTTAGGAATTTTTCTGATGGTAACTGAAATTAGGGCAAACACCCTGGCAAATGCTGACATACTTTGAATCAAGTCCATAATAAACAAGGAGATGAAATGATAATGGTTGATCCTGCAGTATTCAGAGGGGATTTTGGATTATTTGTGCCATTTGATGGCACATTCACGTGGCTTCTAAGTGTTCACCCTGTGTCAGTTACCTGCTGGTTTTGATGAGTATGTTTTGCATTTGTTCTGTGCCTGAATACAGCAATCACATTGGTATGTTATGAAGCATGTAGTCCTTTTTACAGGTCATATTTGGACTGCATATTCTTATGCACAACTACTGGTATAGCTAAACAATGAAATATTGCTCCTTAGGATGGCTTTTGGCTGAAATGCCATTAGTAATGATATTTTCCCATTTTCAGTATATTATTAGAATAATATTACCTCTTTCTTCTCATGTCATAATTATCCTCTTCAGAATGCCATTATTTACCAGTGTCTTTTTAATTTACACAGTTTATCTCCTCTTCTGAAAAATTCTGCTCAGTTATTCTTTTCATCCTATGTGCTGATTATTATAGTTCCAATATTCAGAAGCTGAAGAGTGAATATCAAGATGGAATTTTCAAAGCTTTTACATCAAAAGAACAGATTTATCCACTCTGCTGTAAGATCTTTGATGAAGTAAGCCAATATTTTTCTTTTTCATTCAATGAATTTATTTATTTTCTAAGCAAACTTGTACCACCAAACTAATAGGTTGTTTTAAACCACAGAAAGCAAAGAAGCTGAGAGTTAAGTTTTGTTTCCTATATCAATGAAATTATATAATAGCCTCCAAGGATATCATTGATACGATGTTAACTTCAATATTGTTTTGAAAACATGGAGAAATACAGTGATGTGGTTGAAGCACCTGACTGAGATTCACATGATCATTGGTTCCACTCCTAGCTTTGGGACATTGGATCTATTATTTAAATCATCTGGCTTACTTATATTACTTATGTGCTGGTTATAATAGGACTGGTCTTAGGTACAGGAAAAGTGGGCAGTTGAGTAGAGTAGCTAATAGAAAGTAAAATCACAAACTCCAGCAAACAAGAGTAAGACATAGATACTCTGGTACAGCTGGTCAGGAGCACAGGTGCAGAGTGGGACTTGTACACTGGCAGCAAAACTGCGTCAGCCTCATACTAAGGTCAAGGAGATCTTTGGGCCTTGTGTCTTGGGCTCCTAAAATGCTTGTTGAGGATGGGTTCTTCTTCTGACACTGCAAAACTGATTTTTTCACGTTACTGGGAACCTTTGATCTAACTCTGGGGTTAATAGTCTGGCTTCTGTCATGTTAAACTATGGTATGGATACGTTCCCTAATGTATGAAAATGCCCTGAGGTCCAATACAAATGTGCTCCTCTGGGCTTGTGGAGATGGGCCTTGGATGGCTGGTGGCTCCTATGGTGGGCCTGGGAGGAGCCAGGGCAAGGTATTACTTGGGCTACCCCTCCTGCCATTGTCTCTCTGGGCTCCTTTGTGCGTGTGCAAACAGCTTTTATCACACAACCTAGCAGAAAGAAAGCAAGTTTGCAGATAGGGTAGCTGATGGTGAAAATACTCTGGAGAACACCGTTTCTCCATTTATACATATTTACAAACATACCTGTACAGATTTCCATGTTCACAAACTCTAAATCCTTTAAGCTTCATTATTTTGCTCTTCTTATATAAAAACAAAACAAAAAAAAATCAAAACTTAATCCCCTGATAATCTATTTAATAAAAATAGAAGTGAGAGAGGATAATCAAAAGTTTAAACATTTTACAACACACATCAATCCAAGTTGAAGTCTTATGAGCAAGCTAAAACCTCTAAATCTTAGAGTTTAGTAGAAACATAGTTCAGCTCTTCATTCTTTGTTAGTGACTAATACATCATCATGTTGTAGAGGTTTCCTGCTTTTTTATTAGTAAAATCTTTCCCAATATGGTGTGTTATAATTGCAGAGTCATTACCAGTAGATTTCCTGAAACGTTAAAGGCAAATATCTCTAGCAAGTGTCTGTCATGTCTAATAAATGCTGAATTAAAAATCCCCATCTCCAGAGATCTCTGAACTGAAATACACAGCAATTAATAGCAGCTAATATATAATGAGTGCCATCTATATATAGTAACCCAAACTGAAAAAAACCCCATAGTGTTCCCTGAAAGGCAGTTAAGATTTCAGTCCAGGCTATCAATGGCAATTTGAAATTAAATATCAGGTATATGTTTTTAGAGATCAGTTCATCATCCAGTTATGTTTTCAGACTCTTGTTTTAAAATATTTTATATTGATACACCTGATAAGCATACAGAAAAATTGTGCTGATATCAAATAAGTACATTCAAAATATATTTTGTATACAAAGTGCATAGACTATGAACAGACACAGGGAAAGTTAAGGGGGATGGAGGCTTCAAACTATTCTTGTTATATTGAAAAGGACTACTTACATCACCAGTGAGATAGTTAAGGCTCTCTTGGTCCACGGAAGGAACCCAGTCCATTCGCTGAGAGCCTTTCTGGAGCTGGTACAGAATTTTTCCCCTTTACCATTGTACACAGCTCTGTCAATTCCTTCCTAGTTCTGTCTCATTAGCACTATTTAACAAACTACTTAATTAAAGACTTAACTTCAGATAAGACCTATTTCTTTGCTCAAAGATAAATGTATTCTTTGATGCTTTGTTCATCTAGAGTTCTAAAATTAATTTACTTTCCTCACAAGTTCCCCATAGTAAACTTTTTTCTTCTTTACCACTAATCTCTGCCATCAGTGCTGGCACATTTAGGATAATTAGATTATCTGTCATTTCTAACTGATAAGATCCCAGGTTTTCTGCCAATGTGATTAGTGAAAGTTGTATAATGGTTCCCGGAAGTAGCCTTCTACTCAGCTCCCTTTTCAGTACAACCTGGTTTATTCCACTGTCTTCTGTGCCCTACAATGTTTCCATGGATTTCTGCTTTAATAAACCCAGACTTCAGTTTAGTCCATTCTCCATCTACCTCTCTGGAATTTCTTATTTCCTTTAAAAGTTTTTCTGAATTCCTACGGTAAGATTGGGGTTTAATCTCAGATGTGCTTTTATACTTACCCTATCCTTGTCCTTTTCAGATTTTTTTTAAGACTAACAGAGCTAGTGCTATTCTTAAAAAAAAAAAAAAAAAAAAAAAAAAAAAAAAATTGAAACATATAACTCAGCAAGATACTTTGCATTTACGATTTATTCTTACCCTTCCAAATTTTAAAGCATTAGTTCCATTGCTGAAGGTCCCTCTTTTTCCTTTCCATTCTTTTTCTATTGACTCATTCCAAAAATCTTGTCTGGTGTTTAAAAAAAAAAAAAAAAGAAACACATACTTTTTACAGCCTCCCATTTTCATGTATATGTCTTCTTGTATTTCAAAGTTCTTTCCCCCATTTCTAAAGAAATCTATCCACCTGCCAATGTGACTCATTTAAATTGAATACACAACTCCTGCACTTAAAAACTAATTAGGTAGCCCAGAATACTTAATTCCTTTGAAGGTTCCTGTTTTCCTTAGGTGTATCTGAGCATACAACTTCCTTAAAGCAATTTCTGGAAGTAAGAAAGGAAGTTAATGAGCTCTTCACCAAGTTGGGTGGGAGTGTTGATCTGCTTGAGGGTAGGAAGGCTCTGCAGAGGGACCTGGACAGGCTGGATCGATGGGCTGAGGCCAACTGTATGAGATTCAACAAGGCCAAGTGCTGGGTCCTGCACTTGGGTCACAATTCCATGCAACGCTACAGGGTTGGGGAAGAGTGGCTGGAAAGCTGCCTGGTGGAAAAGGACCTGGGGGTGTTGGTCAACCGCTGGCTGAATATGAGCCAGCAGGTGGCCAAAAAGGCCAATAGCATCCTGGCTTGTATCAGAAATAGTGTGGCCAGCAGGACTAGGGAAGTGATTGTCCCCCTGTACTCGGCACTGGTGAGGCCGCACCTCGAATACTGTGTTCAGTTTTGGGCCCCTCACTACAAGAAAGACATCGAGGTGCTGGAGTGTGTCCAGAGAAGAGCAATGAAGCTGGTGAAGGGTCTAGAGCACAAGTCTTCTGAGGAGCGGCTGAGGGAACTGGGGTTATTTATTGTGGAGAAAAGGAGTCTCAGGGGAGACCTCATCGCTCTCTACAACTACCTGAAAGGAGATTGTAGCGAGGTGGGTGTCAGTCTCTTCTCCCAAGTAACAAGCAATAGGACAAGAGGAAACGGCCTCAAGTTGCTCCAGGGGAGGTTTACATTGGATATTAGGAAAAATTTCTTCACCGAAAGGGTTGTCAAGCATTGGAACAGACTGCCCAGGGAAGTGGTTGAGTCACCACCCCTGGAGGTATTTAAAAGACATGTAGATGTGGTGCTTAGGGACATGGTTTAGTGGTGGATTTGGCGGTGCTAGGTTAACGGTTGGACTTGATGATCTTAAAGGTCTTTTCTAACCTAAATGATGCTATGATTCTATGATTCTCCCAAAGGATTTTCTCCTGTTTTCTCTCTGAATACTGCTTGAACCATTAAAATTTATAGAAATATGTACAAACCTAATGTACCACTTCGCTTATTTATTCCAGTGTACTAAACACTTGTCCGTACCACTAAGATAACAGTGAAATGAAAAAGTCAAAGTGAATGTAGCCCAACAGAGAATTTTCTAATAGAAGCAAGCATATCAATTGTCCTATGCCTTTAATAGTTTTATTCAATGCTAGCTCAACTAATTGTCTGCGTACTGAAAAAAAAAGCCGTTAAATACCCATTGCTACAGTGTTAAATTTGCACAAAATGATTGAGTTCCATTTTGAGACCATCATAGAAAAAAGGAAAAAAAAAAAAAAAAGAAAAAAAAGTTGCAAAAACATTTTTTACAAAATGGCCTATAAAATCGAAATTTCATAATTGGAGCCTTGTGGAATACATTGTATTCAAGGAGTTAGTGATGTTGAGCAAACCATGCCTGCTCTATTGGGCCTTGTACGTAAGGCTTGAAAAGCCCCTTAGCATGAGCAGCTGCTGTAAGGGAGCCTGCTGGAATGCCCCGTGCCGGCCTATGCTGCGCGCTGGTGGGTGTTACAGCAGAGGTGGCATTCCAGCCTGTCAGGAGAAGATATATGATTTTGTTTCTTACGCAAAATAAAAGGCACCACAGTATAGGAGGGAGGAGGAACCTCTCCACAGATGGGATCTGCACAGTATGCTGTGGAAAAATCATCTGGGGTCTGTCTGATGCTGCATGAATGCGGGATTCCCAGCATCTGAAAGGACATAAGATTTATTTGCTAACTATATTCTTTTTTTTTAATCCTCTCTTATTAAAACAGGGATTTTATTGTGCCATTTGTTGTCAGGCTTTTCTTATTGAGATCTGGTAAGAGCCCCGCACCGTCTCTCTCTCTCTCTCTCTCTCACTCACCCCAAGTGCAGAACATTGATGTAGGGAGTCGAGCTGCCGAGGTACGTTCTTCTGCACTATTCCAATGAGTTTTAAATGAAATCTGTCAATTTTTTGTTTTTTTGCTACTGCATTCAAACATTTTAATAACTACACAGGTGCTGTTACTGTTGTCATGAGGAAGAACAAAGGACAAAATAATTAGAGATCCCAAAGTACGCTAGTGGGCACTTAATAAAAATTATTTACATTTGAAGCTCATGAAAGGGAATATGTGGCGGTTGACCACAGGAACAGTTGCAGGTATAGTCATGAGTCTTTTAAGAATCATAGTGGGACCAAGAAAAAATGTACTGATTTTCCCTTACCTTTGTGCAAAACACTACTGGGCTCCTACTTGACCAGATGAAGGATGACTAGGTCAAGGTGGATAAAATGCCCCATGGAGAAGAATGATTTTCATTTGATGCCTTCTTTCCTAAAGAAAAAAAAATGAAAAAACCATTGCACAAATATGAAGATTAGCATGAATAATAAGAGCAAAGGTTGATTCTCTGAGAAAGGTTTAAGGAGTTATTTGGGAAACGAGCAGGAAAAAGGATCTCATCTTTATGGATATCGTCACCAGGATTAATTGGAAACTTATCACCTGGGTTCATACTTTGAACAGCGGTTGACACAACTGATAGTAAGAAATCTGGAAAAGGGGAGGAAGAGGTATTTCTATAATTTCCATCCTGGTTTTAGGAAAAGTAAAACAGGTGGAACTAGTAAGGAAAAAATAATAGGTATATGGGCACCATAAGTAAGTAATGCTGTTGAGAGAAGTAATAAGGTAGAAAACACGCTGACTGAATCAGTACTCCGTCAGGTTAGAATATCAAACGAAGCCCAGGGAAATAGCTGGAAGGTATATATGCTCATGCAAGGCCATGGGTAGCAGAATGAAAGTAACAGATGTAGTGCTGAAGATGTGAAACCAGACAAAGTCAACAAAAAAGACATTAGAAAAGAAATCTTATTTAAAGTACAGTTTCTGCTGGGTACGTGTTGTTTGGAAAAAGAAAAATGAATGTAAAGGTGTGGAGACAGCAGTATACATTAATGGTCCAACCTCAGCAGTCTGTTAGGCTCAACTCTGGATTTTGCAATTCCATTATCCTCAGAAGCTCCCCCAATATTTCTGCATCATCTTTCTCCCTGTGCAAGCAGAAATTACCTTTCTCCTCCTTGTTAGGTATATACAACTACAATGTTTTATGCAGTGTACGAGATGGGTGCTCCATTATTAATTATGTATTGTTATCTGATTTTATCCCCTGTAAAAGAAAAAAAAAAAATTGAATGCACCATTGCACTTGTAATTAGACTTTAGTGAGAGTGAGTTTCCATTTGTGGGAAACTTTCATGTTTTGAAATAGTTTGATTCTGAATTTGTACCCAACATGATATTTCTGAAAAAATATGTTGACCTGTTCCATGTGATGTCTGCCCTTCATTTTTTAAATTAAGTAGACACAAAAGAAACCAGAATATTTAAGTTCTTTTACGTTGTCATCACATAATCTATCATATGATAATATGTGACATGACATTTACTATATGTATTTGCAACTAAGACAACATGAAAAAAATGGAAAAATACTAACAGTAATATAAAATAACAAAATACCTATCCAAAGAATGTAAATTTCAAGTAGAGTTTTTCTTTTTTCTGGAGCAAAAGTTTCTGTCCTGGTTTCAGCAGGGATAGAGTTAATTTCCTTCCTAGTAGCTGGTACAGTGCTGTGTTTTGGATTTAGGGTGAGAACAATGTTGATAACTCACCGATGTTTTAGTTGTTGCTAGGTAGTGTTTACACTAGTCAAGGACTTTTCAGCTTCCCATGCTCTACTGACTGAACAGGCTGGAGGTGCACAAGAAGCTGGGAGGGGGCACAGCCAGGACAGCTGACCGAAACTGGCCAAAGGGATATTCCATACCATGTGACGTCATGCTCAGTATATAAAGCTGGGGGAAGAAGAAGGAAGGGGGGGACGTTTGGAGTGATGGCGTTTGTCTTCCCAAGTAACCGTTACGCGTGATGGAGCCCTGCTTTCCTGGAGATGGCTGAACACCTGCCTGCCCATGGGAAGTAGTGAATGAATTCCTTGTTTTGCTTTGCTTGCATGTGTGGCTTTTGCTTTACCTATTAAACTGCCTTTATCTCAACCCATGAGTTTTCTCACTTTTACCCTTCCGATTCTCTCCCCCATCCCACCGGGGGGGAGTGAGCGAGCGGCTGCGTGGTGCTTAGTTGCCGGCTGAGGTTAAACCACGACAGTCCTTTTTGGCGCCCAACGTGGGGCTCGAAGGGTTCGAGATAATGACAGGTTTGATTGGAATGTGCTAGATCGAATTTATACCTGTTATAGCTGTTTAGCTATTAATTGGCAGGCTCCTGTGCTTGCCATGGGGCTTGCTTGCCTTACTGTATATTAGAGTCCAATGCTCGTTAGTGGCTGTTTTTTGCTTTCACTGCTTGCTGTACCGCTGTACTGCTTATCATCGTATTCTGCTGTGCCTGGGAACATTTTGATAACGCAATGGCGATGTGCCTGGGCTGGCAGATGGCCAGGGCATCCCTGCTGTTTCTGTGCTGCTGTACTGGACAGGCTGGAACTCCAGTGTGAACTCGAGTCGAAGGGACTGTGACCTGTGGATGAGTCCATGCGGGAGCAGGACACCCCAAAGCGTCTGTGGCCGTGGATAAGCCCATGCCAGAGCAGGTACATCTCGAAGCGTCTGTGGCCGCGGTTACGTTTGTGCTACAGCAGGTTTACTTCTGAAGGGACTGTGGCTGCGAGTAAGGCCACGCTGGAGCAGGTATATCTCTGAAGACATTGTGGCCCATGGAGAAGGCCGTGCTGGAACAGGTGCATCTCAAAGTGACTGTGGATAAGTCTATGCCGCAGCAGGCGTACCCCTGGAGAGACTGTGGCTCATAGATAAGGCTCCACTTGGAGCAGGTACTACCCTAAGGGATTGCAGTCTGTGGATAAGTCCAAGCCAGAGCAGGGGCAAGGGGAGGAGTTTATTGCAATGTTAAACCCTATGGTTTGATCTGAAGGGACCAGGGGTGGAGATTGTAATGGAAACACCTTTAAATTGTTGTAACCCATGATTTGAGTTGCATGTTATAGGAATTACTATAGCAGAAACCCCTTGTTGCTAGCCAGGCTAGGAGCAAGGGGAGGAGTTCATTGCAATGTTAAACCCTATAACCTGGTCCAAAGGGACCAGGGGTGGAGATTGTAATGGAAATACCTTTAAATTGTTGTAACCCATGATTTGAGTTGCGTGTTATAGGAATTACTATAGCAGGAACCACCCGAACAAGTGGAGGACAAGCCTTACAAGAAGCAGTGCAAGTGCAGCAGTGACCTGACCTGAGCTGGCTTTGGTACCCAGTAACTCCACGCAACACACCACCTCTCCTGTCCTGAGTGACCACCATCACAGATGGAGCCCAAAGTCACGGACTAAATGAACTCAATGGATATTTCATGGACATTTCTGGACATTTTACAGACATTCCACAAGGGTGGTCCATAGACTAAGGGAATGATATCTGTGTGTTATATCAAAGGATGGAAAGTGGGGTGGGTGGTTAATGAGGTTGCACTGGAAAATATGGGACTTGAGCATGACGTAGATGGTATAGAATAAGGGGTGGATACTGTCCTGGTTTCAGCAGGGATAGAGTTAATTTCCTTCCTAGTAGCTGGTACAGTGCTGTGTTTTGGATTTAGGGTGAGAACAATGTTGATAACACACTGATGTTTTAGTTGTTGCTAGGTAGTGTTTACACTAGTCAAGGACTTTTCAGCTTCCCATGCTCTACTGACTGAACAGGCTGGAGGTGCACAAGAAGCTGGGAGGGGGCACAGCCAGGACAGCTGACCGAAACTGGCCAAAGGGATATTCCATACCATGTGACGTCATGCTCAGTATATAAAGCTGGGGGAAGAAGAAGGAAGGGGGGGACGTTTGGAGTGATGGCGTTTGTCTTCCCAAGTAACCGTTACGCGTGATGGAGCCCTGCTTTCCTGGAGATGGCTGAACACCTGCCTGCCCATGGGAAGTAGTGAATGAATTCCTTGTTTTGCTTTGCTTGCATGTGTGGCTTTTGCTTTACCTATTAAACTGCCTTTATCTCAACCCATGAGTTTTCTCACTTTTACCCTTCCGATTCTCTCCCCCATCCCACCGGGGGGGAGTGAGCGAGCGGCTGCGTGGTGCTTAGTTGCCGGCTGAGGTTAAACCACGACAGTTTCCTAAATGGGTTTCTAGATAACTCTTGCAGTAGACTTATTGCAAAGAATAAAAACTTTTTAAAAAATAAGTTTTGCCAAATATAATAGTTCAGTGAAAACTGTGTAACCTTTTCTATTTCTTAAATTAGTATAATGGTTGCTCCTAATGGTTGCTACTCAATAGACCGTTAATCACTGCATGGCCAGTATGCAGCTAAAAGCTTTTTGCACTGCAATGAGAAGAGACAGTGATAAATTGGTCAAATCCAATAAAGGAAACACTGAATGCAAAATTACACAGAATCCCATTTCAGCAGAAAAGTGACTGAGTACTAAATAGTCAGTCTGAGAGTACTGAGAAAATATATGCTGACTATTAAGAATATATATTTCCTCTGGTGGAAAGGAACATTTATATTTTACAGTCAAAATGACTCTTCAAAAACACAAGTCTCCAGGTTGGGCTTATTTAGAGATAACATTGATTTCAGAACCGTGTTAGTAAAATATTTGATATTGAGAATTAGAAGCCTGGATGAAAAGAAACACAGTCTCTCTTCTAATAGTGCTCATTTTTTTCCCATTTAGTACACCGATATGAAGCAAAACAAAAAACATCAACTCCAAAATATGCAAAGAAGCAAAACACCTTCATTTTAGCATTTTTATTATATGAATAATATACCTTTCTGGGAAAAGAAATGAGTTTTTTAGCTGCAACCTCTAGTCCAAACAATGGAAAAATACAGTTACATTGACATTTCTTATAGCCTTCAGGTTGTCTCTCATGATAGACTAACTAAAACGTGACTAGGCAACCCAAAATGATACTCCCAGATGAGGAAATGTCCTTTAGATCTCATGAGAGTAAAATCTCACAGATATCAACAGTGATCAATAGAGACTTTGGTAGAAAGCATTCCTAAAAGCATTTCATCAATTTATTTCTGTCCTGTTAAATCTTTTTTGTTTTGTTGGGTTTTTTTAGTTTTTTAGTCTATCCTCAGCATAATTTAATTTGACATGTTTTACATGAAAGAAATGCAAAGTTTAGATTCATTTATTTCTTTCTGTTACTTTTTCAAGATAATTGCCTTTACTATTTGTGACAAAGCAATGTATTAATTACATTCCTAGCAAAAGAGCACTTTTATATTACTACACCAGACTGAAATTCTTCTCCTCAACTTTTTATACCAATCAGGAATTTTGAAGTATGGCATTATGATACCATAGTAGCAGCCTAACTTTGGAAGAACTTTCTATACTTCCTGTATATTAAACTTTCTCCCCAACAACCCCAATCCCCCCAAAAGCCCTGATTAGAATATCATGGGAAGGGGATGAGGTCAGATTTTTTCCTCAAGCTAAAAAATTATTTCCGAATCCTGAAATCCTTCAGTACTTGTATCATCCGTTTAATCTTACTAAAGAAGTTGTTATTCCTCCTAAGGACGGAGTGAGATATTCTCATTCACAGTGTTCTTCTGTGAAAGAATGTGCATGCTAGAGTGCAGTCCATGGGCTCTTTACCTATTTCATCAGAAAAGCTTGGGATTTTTTTATGTGGAATATTTGTCCTTAGAAATGAAGCATGAATTGAAATATTAATTCCATAAAACTTGTACAAGCTGAAACGATGTTATTTTTCAATTAAATTTCAATCCAAGTCTTTTCTAATGGGACTCATCAAAGTTCTTTTGCTTTATTTGGAACTTCCAAGGAAGTCAGTATTTACCTTTAAATACATTTTTCCAAGCTATGATAGATACCAGAATATTCTTTTTCTGGTGTTTAAACCACAACCTACTTCTACATACCACAGTTTTGTTTTATACTGTTCCCTTTGATATTCCACTCTTGGACCTCTAGATTAAATTATTTTTCTTATTTTCTTCGTAAGTGAAAGACCTGGAACTCTCTCGGGGGGTTTTGGCACTTGTCCAAGAGGAAAGAGGGTGCTACCTGAATCTATTCTATGTTGTACAGAAATGTTAGATTTTAAATTTCCTTAATATCTGAGGTCTAATTATGTTGTCATTTCAGGTGAAATTCAATGAGAGAAAGATTTGGACTATATCATGGTGTAACAGTTTTCGATATAATTGCTAATAACTAATAAGCAATTTTGCTGAATTCAGAACAAGCCTAAGAATGGTCAGACAAAAGGGACTGATGTGACTGATTGTGTGTCTGTCTTCTTTTTGTCATGGAAGAAGATACTCATTTAACCATTTTATGATGAACTTTCTGATTCACAGCTTTTTCCCTGTTTCAAAGAATAACTCCACAGGCAAGTCAAAACCTGTTTCCTGTACATCTGTGTTCAAATTCTGACCCTTCATTAGAGATTAAAAACCTTCCATTTTGAGAGAAATGATTAAGTTTACAGTCATTTACAGAGTTTACAATTTATTCATGAAGACAAGTTTCCATGATTTTAAAATACCTCATTTTCTCTCCTTGGTGTTGGTCACCCTGATTTCATATATTCATAAAGATTGAATGAATTCCCTAGTCATCTTAACTAAAATTCCAGCTCAAATATTTAGAAACTTTATTAATTTATTAAAGAAAAATGTCTCTTTTATAAAGAGGTAACATAACTGGATCAGAAAAGGCTTAGCATGAAGAAGCCAAATGCATTCTATAGTTCCTGCTAAGGTCTTTGCATACACAGCTAAAAAAGAAAGATATAATCCGCATTTTTGTTTCAAAAGTTCTTCAGTTTTTCTTTCTTTTGTCACCAATAATGATGTAGGTTGAAATGAGCTATGCAGAGCTGGTTTGGGTCATTCATTCCAGCCACTACAGCAAGCCACCTAGTCTAGACAGCTATAGAAAAGTAGCTGGAAAATAGTGAAAATAGTGAAACCAACCTATGACAGTTAGGTAGTCTTTGAGAGCCTATATTTAACACCACACTCAGGAACCCATTTACGTGCTACTCTTCTATTTAAATTACTTTTCTCCTTAGTGATGGCATCCGTTTAAAAAAAAAAAAAATCAAAACCAAAACCAAACCAACAAAAAAACCCAAACCGAAAAACCACAAAAAAACAAGAAAACCAAACAAAATAAAGTAGAATTCAGTACCTGTTCCAACCTATTTCTAGTATTAACCTGCAGTGATATAAAATTGTAATAATAAAAGTTACTACAACATAAATTTGTCATGAGAGGAGTGCTTCTTCGTTGAAATGAGTTATTGTCAATATGCCAGATCCTCTGTAAAATTAGTCAGCTGCATTAAAAGCAGCAAGAGGGAATCATGGGTATAGTGCAAACCTGAGGCTTCCTGGAACTCTTCCTTCATCCAGCATCGGTCAAGCCAGTCTGGGTATGCCTATGCACATTGGTATGTAACGTAGATTTTGTGCTGTCAAGTAAGGAGTGCCACAAGATACAGCACCGTAATGAGTCTGGAAAGCACAGCTTTATTTAAATGTCATTGCTAAGGTTAACTCTAGTTAATATCTAGTTATGTATAGATGCTGGAAACCAGATCTAGGGAGAGGGCGGATGGGACTTTTGATTTTTAATTGTAAATCATTGCAGATGAATATAATGGTACCAGAAGCAACTGTTTGATACATAATATTCTCTACAAGAACGGTATGGTTTATTAATACTAATTCAACAAAAACAAACCCCTAAAGTTATCATTAATGGAAATCTACGTCTTATGGTAACCATAATCAGCGTGTCTCAATTTGCATTTCTAACTACAGTAATGAGAACTGTATTCAAATATATTTACTTTTAGTCTACAGCAGAAGCTTATTTAACCATACTTTTGTTCCAGCTGCTAGCAAAAGGAGCATAGCCAGGGGGTGTCTTTTTGAGACACACTTGTCTTTTGCTGAGGCTTAAAACAAGCTGAAGCCTGATGTATAATCTAAACTAATTCCTTGTCATACATCTACACCGTAGAGTTAAAGGACCATCTAATACCCCAAACAAAATGTTCTATACACATATCCACATCTCTCAGCCCAAGAATGTTCAAATGTACACTAACTTAGCAGAGCGCAATGTCATCTCAAGATACTGAAAATACGACGAATGAGACAGTTTATGTAACGTATCTGGAATTTTTAGTACATAATCAGTCAATACCCATGGCTTTTAATATTTGTAAAACCTTCTACTTTTATACTTATAAATGCTTTATAATCTGCTACGATTTTCTATAATGTGCTTAATATATCTCAGTCATTCAGTACTCTTTTATTCATAAACCTTTAATAAGAAAGGTGACACATTTCTTTCCTTTTGTCAGGTGTTTTCCCATCACTTGAACAGCAAAACGGTGTCTATAAACTAAAATCTTTCCAATGGAGTCAAGGGTGACAAATAATACATTAACCAGCAATGCTACCAGGCAAAATCATTTATGGAGCAGCAGGCCATAAGTGTAAAATAGATTTAATCTGTAGAAAAACAGTGTATGCTCCAGTACTTTATTTAGAAATGTGCATACAGCATATGGGTTGGTGTCTTTAGCATAACTCAATACCTCCTGAAAGCATCCATTTGAGACATGTCACAGAATCCCTTCCTGCTTCTTCATTTTGCCAATCCTTTTACAACTAACCTCTCATTTTCAGCTGCCTAGGAAAGAAAGTCTTCCAAAGATCCAGAAGGTCATGAGGTGTGACCAGAATGAATCCTTCGTATAGCAACTTGGATGAATAAAGAATTTTTTCTTCTGTAAACATGAATTTGCATAAAATATTATTTTCTAACTGACAAAAGTCTGTCCTTTGACAGAGGAGAATATTATAGCTTATAGCTGTAGGAAAATAGTACTTCCTTTTCGGAAATCATTGAAAATGCCTACTACATTAGCATACGACAGTTTCATAAACATTTTTATATTCTGGAACATGTTTTTCATTAGAAGTCAAAACGCATGCAAACTTGCTTTTGATTTTAATAGAAAATTAAAGTGTGGTTTTTTCCATGCAAATAATTTTTAGTCTATACTTCCAGAATCTTACAAAGGAAGAGAAAATGTTAGTGTTACTAAGCATAAAAAAATGCAGTCCTTTAAGAAAGATAAAATGACAGGGATTGAAATAAGCTATTCAGTGAAAATTTGTCTGCAAATTTGTCAAAGCCCTGGCCAAAGACTCATTTTTAGGTAGTCAATCATCTGTAGCATTTGAGTTCCATCCAATGGACTCCATCTGCTTTCAGCTTTCTTGTCTTTCACAAAGCCCAGCCTCTGCTGTGCCCTGAGTTTCTTGGCACATGATGTCAGAAGTTCCGTTCTAGCATTGTTTCTAATGTTGTGTGGATTTGCTTAATTGTGTGCTAGTCCAGATATTAGATATTTTAAAGTCTTATGTGTGGAGGCCAAAATCATAATATGACAGCATGGCTGGAGTGTTCTTTCTTACAAGTACGGTATACAGATGCAGACAAAATCAATAATATATGTACAATTTCTTCACAGTTCTTGAGCATTTTCTAAGAGACTGCCAGTCTTCTATGACTACAGAACATCTGATCATCAGCTCAACATAAGACCATGTAACATGAGGTACAGAGAGGGTGCATTCTGCAGCTTTTGACCCTCAGTTTCATCTAAGATATCAAAATATTTTTCTTTTCCTTCTTCAAAACCATTTGCTTTTTCATTCTCTCTTATGTCAAGGTTCATTTGTCTGCCCTAGCAGCCGCCTTTGTTCAAAAGGGTTGTGATATCACTTCATCCTCAATGGCTTCAGGAAAAATGTTTCTAAGATACGGCTCCACTTCTGGTCTGTTAGAGCACCACATACTTGGGGTCTGAAAATCTTATTGACTCACCTTTAAAATAGATACCAGATGTCACCATTAACAGTTTAAAAGAACGATTTAGGACTAAATTGAAACATAAAACACAAGGGTAAAGACTGATAATACATTTTGCTATGAAATTGCAACCAAAATCTTCATAATACTGTTGTGTATACACAGTCAGTAATACAATTAAACAGCAAGAATTGTCACAAGTTTCACTTTGGTTAAATTCATTAGTAACTTACATGAAGTCTTGAAGTCTGGTTATTGGAATTACCATCAGTGTAGTCATTTCTTCTTTAGAGTTCACAGAAGGCTCCAGTTCCAAAGTAACTGGGTTGCCTATTGCTTTCTTCATGCAACATAAAGACAAAAAAAGCTCAATAGATTGCAAATGTCATTGTATTTCATTAGCATTCTGCTTTTTAAAAAAACAAACATCTTTTTCTTAGGGAGAATGTCACAAAAGAATTTTCCATTCAATGAAGATGTTGTGGCAGTTTTTTGGTTAGATTGGCTAAAATAAAGAATGAGACTTTAGTCCTTTGCTCCTGTCAAGTTGTGCTGTCAACGAGCAGTTGGCAAAAAGAAACTCTCCAGGTGGTATAAAGCTGTCGTAGTAGCCACTCCATAAAATAGCTCTGACCTAACTGTTCACCCACATATGAGCATCAGCAGTATTGCCAGCTCTAAATGTCCAGAAATACCAACTCAGTTTTCAGGGATTTTTTGAATAGTCTTTTATTTTTCAGTGTTGCTTTTAGGATTCAATATTGTTCAGTTAAGCTTAATTTTTCTAAAGCCATGAGGACTGAGAAAATCTCTTTTTAATAAAGGAAAGTTGAGAATCTGTTAAATGAATCCAAGGGGTGCTTTAAGACTCACAAGACAGGTGATAAGAACGTGAAAGTTCATAATGCAAGGTCAGAAGTGGAGTTGTGTTGCAGTCAAATCCTATGACACAATATTGCTACTCTAAGGTTGCAGACACATGAGTTGGCTTTTTTTGCAGAAAAGCTGGTTTAATCAATCCCAATTTCCTCTATTTTTCTGGAATCATTTGTAAGACCTCATGGTAAACAAAATGAGGCAAATGATCTTTTTTCTTTTTTTTTTTTTTCCACAAGGTTATTTTTCAAACAGAAAAGTTCCCTGACTTTTCACCACGCAGATGTAAAAACTGATGTGTTAGTACAATGAAATGGATGATGCAAGTAATGCTTGGCAGGGGCTTAATCAGTTCCACTGGTGAATCTGTAGCTAGTCAAAATCATTATAGGCCAGTTTAAATTTTTATGGGCCTATTACTTATGTGACATATCAATACTGTAATCTGATGAACAGTTAGTGACGAACTTTTGTCTCATAATTTATTCCTCCTTTTAGTAAGTAACCATACACTTAAACCCACTGAAGAACTCTATGGAACTATCATCTGTTAAACTGTATAGCAGCTTTAAATAATGCAGATCACTTTACAGGGCATACATTAAATGAAGCTGAATAATACGTTTCAGTCTTCTCATCTTCTTTCTGCTCCACTTTTTCTCCTTTCTTGTTTATATTCTCTACAACTTCATATCATCTTTAATGTCTGTTTTACCTGCCAACAGTAAACTGTTTTAAAAATAAGAGAGGAGAAACACTGGATTCTGGCTGCACAGAGAATGTTCAATGTTAACTAATTTTTTGGCTCAAGAACACTACCATTCTTGTTTGGATCTCTAAAATTTAGCATCAGAAGCTTGAGTGGAAGGTAAATTTCAGTCAAAAATTTTTGCCTGTCAAATTGCAAGAAGACAAATTGATGCTAAAAATCAAAACAAAAATTATCTCTACTGAAAAGCAGAGTTTTTCACCATTTTGTTATTGTGAGATTACAGATCTATATAATGGAGACCAATATAGCTGAGCTGAAGTAGTATCAAGGAAAAAATATTCCTTTCAATGGGAAATAAAAAAAAAAAAAATGGTAGGACACCTCTGGAATAAGGGGTGGAAATCTGGAAATCCTCTATGAACTGCTTCACTACCCACATTTAGTATATGTTATCTGATGTTAATAAAAGCCACCTGCAATAATAAAACAAGCTCAGTTAGGCCACTATAAAAATAAAGTAATGCATAATTTAAGAAAGCCAAGATGTTATTGACATTAGAACTAATCAGGAATCAAAATGTGTTTCCAACAATCAGCTTAATTTACTTCTGACTTTATCTGAATTGACATGTTCTCTTGGAATGTTTTTATTTAATAAATCAGCAATTTCTAATGGAAACCTTTCCAATGTAATGTTTTCAACCAGCTCTAGCCAGGATTGTGGGGGTTTTGTTTATTTTCCTGACATCATAATTCCTCATTCTTTTCATTAGATTATAAATACTGTTAATGAAGAAAAATTTTTATAAAAAAAGGAAGATAAGAAAGGTCTAGGTCACAATCTGCCAACTTTCTAGCATAGAACAGAAACTGCAGTACAGTACTTCTAGCTGGGTCAGGCACACGTCTAGATAGGTATTTACTAAAAATAGAGAAGTTAATTTTGTGGTGTTTAAGCTGAAGCTAGTAGTGATGCAATGGCTTAGAGTTTCACCTTGCAGAAGCCGGGTCCAGCGGCTATTCCGTAGGTGCTGGGAGTAGTTCCCTGGGAAGCGTGCTCACTGCCACACACCTGGCAGGGTTCCCTTGCAGTCTTAGCAAGGACGTAAGTCAAACAGTGACTTCACATTTTGTCCCATTTAACTGCTAGGTTCTTGAAATAGTTTGAATGTAAGCATGGGGACCTGAACATAAATGGCCTTGTTCTTATTTTAAAATGGCTTGTTTTTATTTAAAAGTGCAGTAAGAGGTTCTTATGCAAACATCCTTTATGAATAGAGTTGTTCTCTTGTGTGAAAATTATATGAGAGCTTGAATGACCAAAAAGGAGGAGCTTCTTTCCGTGGAGAGGATCTGTGCAGCATGCCGTGGGAAAGCCTTCCGGGGTCCATCTGATGCAACATGAGCACAGGGTTCCCAGCATCTGAGGCGAGGTAAGATTTACTCACTATCTATATTTGTATTCTATCCTATTAAAAGAGCTATTTTATTACACCATTTGTTGTTGGACCTTTCTTCCTGAGATAAAGAACCCTGCACCATCTCTTTCTTCCTCTCTCATCCCCCACCCTGGTACAGAACACATAGACTAACTCCACATCTTCCAAACTTTTAAATCTCTTGCTGTGCTTTGAATGTTGCTGTAACACACAACAATATGAGAAAGGACATATTCTCTTCATCTTTCAAGTGGCCATAAATTACAAGTGGGAGTAGCTACCAATTAATTTTTTTCTTATTCCTGATACAGGCAGCCTCATGTATTGAGCAGCCCAAGACTTTTCTCAGCTTGGCATGCTAACAGAGTTGTGGAGGAATTTGTTATAATGGGGAAAATTCTGCAATGTAAATCACTCTAGTAAACTGAAAGAAATATGATTCACCATAATTAGGGAGAAATTACATGTATTCTGTTTGGTACCAGTCCAGTTTCTTCAACCAAAGGCAGTTGAAACACACAAAAAAATATTTACTGTAGACTTACTTAAAATATTTGAAAGGATTTGCATTAATTCCTACACAAACAGCACCCCTGGAGTTAGACAGCAAACGATGTCTCTGGCAATAGATAACCAGTAATTACTTTTTTCCTGAAACCACATTAATATTCTAAATAATGCAGCCACTTCTGTGTTAAAATTTCATGAGCTTGATTGTAATTATTCTTCAGTTTGTGGCAGTCTCAGCTCTACAGTACACTCTACAAGGCCTGCTCCAGATCTAAAAATAAAATCAGCTGTGCCTGCTTTGTCCTTTTTTGACACTAGAAGAATGTAAATACGGGTGGAAAATCCACTTTGCATCTTATTAAAAGGTTACCAGCTATGCACAATTACCATGTTTGATTTAAAGATGTTCTCTACTCATTTTTTCCCTCAAAGTCACTAAGTGAACAAGCGAACAAAATACCCTGGACAGCCTGTTAGTAAGAAAAGACAACTTTTGAGAATTACTTGGGGGCAGGGGAGGACAAGTTGTGGCCTCAGCAGGGAATTACAAGTTCAC
Organism: Aptenodytes patagonicus; assembly: GCF_965638725.1. Classification (NCBI taxonomy): domain Eukaryota; kingdom Metazoa; phylum Chordata; class Aves; order Sphenisciformes; family Spheniscidae; genus Aptenodytes; species Aptenodytes patagonicus. The sequence goes on along the minus strand of NC_134955.1, from coordinate 39,826,001 downwards.
AGCAGAACCCCATGGGGAATAGGCATGTAATGGACTTTACTGCCGGCCTGAGGAGGAACTGATTTCTAGTCCTTCATGTAATTGGTACAAGTGTGGAAGCCCAGACTTTCCTTTCCTGGGGCATTTGACACAGTTTCCTCAACCAGAAAAGTTAAAGTAGGCTGTTAACAATCTCTGTTGGCTGAGTTAGCTTCTTACAAGAACACCCCAAATCCTGGAAATTCCTCAGTATTTCACAGTACTTATACAGGAAGACATGAAATATAGCCAGGTCTTATCACACAGCTTGCTCCTCGTATTTGTGGCAACACGTTACATATTTGAGTAACTTATGTGTCTTGAGGCTTGAATCAATTCCCATTTCAATAGAAGTGGTGTGGGATCTCCTTCTTCCTTACTGTCTTACTACTTTTTAGAAGTAAATGCTTTTTTGCTAAGATTTTTAATCTCTTGCATAACTTTCCCCTTAAGTGATTCCTTGAAAGTTGGCACACTCCAACTATGTTTATCCTTAAAATGATTGTTTATAGTTTAATCCTTTAAGGTAATCTTGGGAAAAAGAGCAAATAGAATTATTGTCTTACAGGGTGTTCTGCAATGGGAGGTGCTGGTCCATTATGGTCCCCATAAGAAAGGCACTCAGACTCCGTAAGGTATCATTTTAAATGCCATTTATTAGAGCTAAAACTATAAGAAGAGAATAGCATAGATAATCTTACATCCCCTTAGCTGCTGGGAACCCAGGCACAGCATTGCAATGCAGACCCCGTTCATAGAAGAGATTATCCTCTTTTGGTCATTTGAGCTATTGTTGGATTTTCTTACAAGGAAATGACTCGATCTAGCATTTCTACAGTCAAACAGAAGTGATGTTCACATGAGAACTTCTTGCTGCACTTTTAGATAAAGGCAAGGCCACGCAGGTGGTATAATCACCGGCACCAAGTGGGAGCTGGCTGAGGTCATCCTGCAGCCAAGGGATTTGTGCCGCACCACACAGTCCTGAAGGCCATGCTGGATGTGCAGCACAACACAGCACAGGCCCGGACATGCTCAGGGTAACTTTTATGTAGATCACTAACTCCCTGATACGCAACGGTCTTCCAGTCAGGAGCAATACACAGGGGAAGGTGGAGCATCTGCTGAAAAGCCAAAGCCAGTGATAGAAATAGGAATACAGAAGAAAATGTCTAAAAAGGAAAAAAGAAAGTTTTCTGAGAGTCTATCCAGGGGGAACAATGGATACTTAATTTTCAAAATATCACTTTTACAGATACTTTTTTGCAAAATAGGAACAATATCAAACTTCTTTTAACTTGCACAGCTTTTTTGAATTGCGGGCTTTTAATTTTATTCCCAGAGTATTGAATTGAAACTGCTTACTACAGAAAATAAAGCTATTTCACAGGGAACAATCTGCCTTTAATTTTCCTTAAGGGTGATACAAGCATCAAGTTCAATTCAACAGAGGTGTAAGCATGTGTCTACCTTTAAATACAGGTCAAATAATCTATTAAACAGTTCCACTGCTGGCTTTCTGCATTTATTTCACCTGATACTGATACAGCTAAGTCAAATTGACATTTCATTCCAATCACTGAAACTTCAAATGCATTTTGCTATTCATACATTTAAAAACTTTGTTGACTGGGAGATCAGGTATGGGAGATACTGTAGAGGAACAAGTGAAGGTAATGATTTCAAATCCAGGAAGGTCAATTTTAAAAGACAGAAGAGTGGTCCCAGCTAAGCAACTTTGGACCACAGTGTGTTTAGCTTCTCTGTAAATCCATTCTAAGCACATATAGCTTCTCTATATACGCTAAACATAAGTTTATATTTATTATTACCTTGTCTTGCAATTCACCGATCAGAGCTTATCCTCTGTGCTATTACCACCGTATCTGTACTGGTTTAAATGATCTGATATTACCATTGTTTTTGAAGATTTTGACAAAATATTACATACATGCTGTATGCATAGAATAAGGGTGAAGAAACAGTTCAGACCAAGAGGAGTTTGACAGGACAGTGCCTGTCAGAAAGAACAAGCAATAAAAGCTATTGGTCAGTTTTCAAAATCTCAGTAATTCAAAAGTCAGAATATTTCTTCAGCTATTGAAGGACATCATAAGAATAGATAATCTGCTAAACTGCAGTAGCTGCAATCTTTTATAGATTATTAAAGTTACAGAATTTAGGGGTACATACTATTGATTCTTTTGCCCTTGTGAGTAGGACACCAAAGAGGAACTGACTCTAGTTGTCTGAAGCATTAATCAACGCCATCAAAATTTCATTCAAAAATAAATTACATTAATATTCTATTATGATACACTAGTATGTGTCCAAAGTGTGTAGATGTACTGCAGATGATTTATAAAAAGTTGGGTCACTTGTTAAAATGTTATACAACTGGAAAAGCCAAAAAGTTAATACAATCTTTTCAAACTAGCAAATGACTGATTCAGCTTTTGTTATTGTTCTACTGTGAGTACTTGGTCAGAAAAAAACCCAGCATTTTTAAGTAGCTTGTCTTACAGAAACTGTTGAGTTTATAGTACCATTTAATGCAGAAAGGTCGTTTCTTTAGGTTAGCACAACACATTCTATTTGCTCAGAGCTCAAAATAGTGCCACTCTGCAGAGAACACTCTGTATTACCTATATTTTTAATTTCTTGTCCGTACCACATGGTAGGAAACAAAAATCACAATTCATACACCGTATATAATAGAACATACTGTACAAGCAGAACATTTAGGAATTCATTGTGACAGCCTTCCTGATACTGAATATTTTTCATTGTGAGTAGTCCTATTGAAGGCAATTTATGGAGTCAGGAAATTAAAATCCAGCTCTGTATTAATTCCTTACACCAGTAATTTATAACAGCTAATTCCTTTAAGCAGTCATTTTTCTCAAGTTTAATGCACTACAAATTATAGGAAAAAAAGACAATCTCACAAGGATCTTAGCAGTATTCTGAGACTTCAGGAAAGTGAAATACTGAGGTTGACATAATAGAGACATAACAACTGTTTTCCATGCATATTTTCTCAAATTTCAACTCAAATGATAATTTAAAAACAATTGTTAGCTACATAATAAAAATCTCAGTGATTTGTGAAATCACTCAAAAAAATTCTGCATTCTAGGAACAAATAATGCTGCTGTCCTCTCAGTGTCATTGTATTTTGTGTTTTATAACACTTTTCTTTGTAAGTGTTCCTAAATGACTTGAAACATTCATCAGTTTTATAAAGCAAGCTCTGTTTTGTATAAATTTCGTAGCACAAGTACCAATTGCACCTTTCTCCTGTTACCTGAGGTACGCATTCATTGCATTTTGTAGCCTTCATTAAAATTTAATGTCTGGAATAAACTGGAATATCGAAAGAGTGTGCACATTTAAATTGAGTATTTTTGATCCAAACTGAAATCAGCCAGGATGTGTGGTGCAGTTACCTGTGTAACTATGGAATAAGCGAACATTAACAAAGAAGGAATGTGCTGTTAATGAGAGCAAAAAGGAACAGAGTGAAGCTACTGAAGTCAATTACATCCACTCTTTTCCTAATCAAAAAGCAGGTATGATTGTGATCTGCAGGATACATTGGATTATAAGGAGACATATGTCTGTGAGTATCTTTATTTGCATGAATAAGTTTATTATCATGCAAAAAAATATTTGCATGTGCTTGGATGCAGAGATGAGATTCCCCCGCACTGCCCATGAAGGTGCATGGAAGCCACTATCGTAGGAGTATAGGGCAGTGCCCAGAGCCAGGTCCACAGGAGTGTTGGGGCACTTTCTGTATGTGACAACAGCAGCTCTGGAAGCAAGCTCTAGCAGCGCTCCCAGAGGAGAGAAGTGAACAAATTCATCTTCCTTGGCTTGTGAAAGACTCGAGAAGAAATACTGAAGGGAATTAGTGGTTTCTCTCCCTTAAACCTCCTGCCATAATTTCCCTGTGCATAAGCAATGCTTTGTCCCACTCTTACCAGACCCGTTTTGACTGGTACTGTAGTCTGGTGAGAACTGGGTTTGAAGATTAGTTAGTGCAATTTCTGGATTCCTGAGGGGCCGTACCAAGGAAGGAATCAGCATGGGCTATCAAGCTCTGGTGAGCTTCCTTCCTTTCCGTGACATGCCCCACATGGAAGACAGGTGTTGTAAGTAGCTGATGCAAGTAACTGTGGACATTCATTCACTGTTTGCGACCTGACCAGAAGGACCAGACCAGATCAGTTCACAGCTTTCTCTTCTGTAACTCCCATTAACACAAACTAGATGTTTATGTGCAGTTCTAGAATAATATAATAGCTTGAAGAGAATATTTCTGACTAGTAGTATCTTCATATTTTATGGGTTAAGTAGAGTTTGTTTTCACCAAGTCAGCCAAGTTCTTGTGACATTGTTAAAGATCAAGGCCTTTTTAAAGTTATCTAGCAGAATGTATAAATGATATTGCACTGTAACTTAAGGAAGATGAATAAGCACAACAAAATTTCCATAGACAATGGAGATAAATAAAAAGATACTATAAGAGTGGGCATTTTCAAAAGGAGAAAAAATCTGGAAGATATTTGTTAGATGTCTGTTGCATGTTTATCTGTCTCTTTCATAAAGATTCATGCACAGACTTCAAGTATATATCCTAACCTGTGCCACAGCTTTTAATGAAAAAAGAAAATTGAAAATTACACTTTCATATACATTCAGCAGATTATTACATAAAAATTCTTCCTCATTTAAATCAGAACATATATGAGCACAGAAAAGCACAAAAGGTTTTCATGGCATTCTGTCATGGTCAATATAAGATTTTTAAAAATATTCATTAGAATGTTCTTATATTTGGAGGGAATAAAGAAAAAACAACCTATAACTGGAGGTAAGATTTATATTCATACCTAAACAGTCTTATAGTGCTGACTATTTTTTAAGTTGATAAGTTGATCTGAAGTGTGACATACATTCACTACCTGCAGATAGGCACCATGTTAGAAGAGAATTCAAGCTTGTTTCTTTTGAAACTCTTGAAAAACAGATTGTGTGAAACTGAAATCTCCCTTGCTACCCTTTGGTGCTTTTTTGGTTTAAACTAGGAGTACTAGGAAAAATTCCATCTTGCTACACTATTTTATGTGCTGTCACATTGTGAGAACAAAATCTGTAGTTACAAGTTACCTGTCAATTTAAAAGATATGATTTTAAATTTACCTGTTTCTACATGTTTTACAAAAACTAATTAGGCCCCAGGATGGGTCTCTCAGCTAAGCACTATTCCTAAGTCTGTCTTTTAGAGCCTTGCTAAAACTGTAGCCAGGAAAACCTTTCTTTCATTTCTTAGAAGGTCGGGGTTGATAAGCTTCATAAGGCAAATTTATCGTGCTGTTAAATAGCTAGAGCAAGACAAGCTGTTGGAAGCATAGATGCCAGTGATTAAGTGAGGTCAGCAACAGAATTCCAGCTTGCAGTTGACCTTGCCTATATTCTTATGAACGTAGCCATATGTCTTACATTATATAGCCATTGACTTGTCAGTTAAGACAAGCCCTGACTGTACCACCCTTTCTAACATGTGGCTTTCTACCAATCATCCTGTTACTGCCCTACTAGTTCATGCCAAATCTAAGCCACTCATTTCTGCCAGACACAACCAAATATCTTCCTACCTAGGATCCTATGTTTCCTTCCACTTTCCTCAATAGTCTTCTCTCTTCTAAATAATTTAAATGCATTCTCCATTATTATTTTCATATTCACACCTCTGCATTATCTTAGATTAAAGAATAATAACTATCAAGATATAAATTGCCTACCTATTTATAGTGTATTATTTTGGATTTCTTCTCATAACGTTGTCTCATTGTTGTCTCATGATTTTAGTCTTTGCTTAAATTGAAAGACTCAAATATTCAATAACTTTTAAAAACAAAGGCTATTTTTAAGTACTTAATCTGATCTGAAAAATACAGACCATCAAATTTTACCCAGTGACTTCTCCAGCTTGATCAACAGTTCTTTTTAAGTTGAAGCTTCTGTTTTAGGACGAGATAGACCATTGATTGTGTTCAAATTACACACCTTTTACAGCATCCTTGTCAATTGTGTTCTGTTAATAATTTTAATTTTCTTTCTATTTCAACTTTAAGGAATTTAAATTTTAGCCATTAAATCTGTAAATCCTTTCGACTACTACAAAAAACCTTTATAGTACTAGATACCTTCTACTCTCAAAGTAATTATAAACTAATTAAGTCACCTTAACCTTCCTGCCTTTGAGTTAAATAAACTGATTTTTTTTATTGTGTAATTAAAAATTGAGAGCTAGACCACAGATCAAACCTCTGGTTCTGCAATGTAAACAAAAAAGTTTTTTACTCTATATAAATAACATAAAACTAATTTTTTTTAACATAACATTTGAATACAGAGTCTTTTGTGTTGCTCAAGACTGTGCATCAGATAACTAGAACTGAATCCTGACTGCAAACCAAAAAAGGAAACTGATCATTAAATCACTGATCCTTAAGAAACCGTTATTTAAGACACACTAAAGAGAATTAACAAAATGCCAATAATATCTATTAATGTTAAATGTCTTCTCATTCTTCTCATTTCTCAGACATACAATCCAATGCATATGGAGTTGATAAACAACAAGTGAGATCATTACCTTTGTATGGTTATCATCTGATCTTCCTGCCAATCACTAGCACTGCTACCAGGTTATTAAAAGTTCTGTGTTTGTGTGCTTCTACTCTCACAATCTTAATTTAAGAAGTGTAAATTTAAAAAGCGGGAATTGAATGCTGAGCCTATCTCAATGTTCATTCCAAGCATGCTAACTACAATGCATTTTACAAAATCTATATTCATAAATGTAACTACAGGAATAAATTTTTTCCCAGGCAATGAACTTTCAATGAGTTAAGTAGATATTTTCTGCAGAAACCCAATATCCAGCACCATGGCTTACTTCCCTGGAACCAAGATGCTTTGAGTCATCTCTGTAGATCCAATTCTGAGAAAATCTGTGGGATCCACTTCCCTAGCACCTGGCCTGGGGTCTCTGTAGACAATCTCAGAGTTGCATTGGAACATTTTAAACATGTTGGAAGTCAAGGGCAGGATGTGTTTGTTTTCTCCAAGATCTTAATTTTCTCTTCTTCCCTCCAACAGTACAGTAAATGCAAACATAACATTGATTATATTATGAAGCAAAATTTATTGCACTGTAATGTTTTTAAACTAAGCATTAAGCATCCCAAAGCCATGAAGCAATACTGACATGAGACACTGCATAAAAGTTAAGCTTCAGCTTTTTGTACCAGTATTGCTCTTCTAAGCTATTACACAGAATTCAAATGTGGTGATTTTTTTCAATGACTATTTGAAAATGGAAAACATCTGCTTGAGAAAGAAACATCTACTACCTGAAAACGTAAATAATGACTTGTATATGTGTGAATGTTTATGGGGGTTTAGTGTGTATATACATCTTAAATCTGATCAGCAAGTCAAATGGTAGTTAATAAATTGCTTGCCTTTCTTATTCTCTATTTGCTTATGAAAAGTCAAGCTACTAGCAAAACAATCTTGCCGTGACAAAGTTTTCTATGTCAACAGTTGATTTGTCTATATTATTGCTCCTTGAGTGGCTAGAAAAGGATTTAAGCAATACAGAGTTTTTGGGGCTGTTTCAGTTATGAGAGGCAGTATAATTTTTCACAAAGCTGGACTTCAAGCTGGACTTCAAATGTTGGAATAATATTATGAAAAATACTTGGTTCGATTAGCCTAAGCCACATACAGGATCACTAATTCATCTGCTCCCTGTGAAAAGGCTTAGTAATTGCTAATGATTCTTTGGGAGCTATGGATTTTCACTTGAAATTTCTCTATACATTTCTATAAAATAAGACAACAGTCTGAAAGGCATTATTACTTAATCCATTAACCTTTGAAAGTTGAAAACATCAGGAAACACTGAAAAGTAAGACAGATCAAAGACTAGACAAGTAAAGCATAACAAAAGAAGATAAAGGCACACCTCACAGGAGGGGAATGACTGGACCTTGTATATGAAACTAGTTGCATGAGAGATACACACACAGTGGGTGATACGACAGGTGCGTCCAGCCACAGGATTGCAGAGGTGCCATGTTCTGGGAAGAACACGGTTCCCAGTAGGACACCTTGGAGCAGAACCCTGGCCTGCCTTCTGCTCAGGGACCCCAACGGCTTGGCTCAGTTGAATGAGAGAGCCTGCATCAGTCTCCTACCTGTGTGTGGATCAGAAGCCTTGTAGAGCGGGGAAATCGCTGGGGAAGCCCCTTGCACAGCATATGTAACTGGAGACATGCGTCACTTGCATTTCTTGTCAGTGCTCACTCCACTGGGCACTCTCAGACAAGAAGTCTTGCCAATGATACCGGTGTCTTGGGTGAAGTTTTCAGTCATCCTAACGCAATTTCCCACATTTATTTTTAAGACATTCTCTTCCCATTCATATATTATCAATTTTATATGTTATGGTGCACGGTCCCTGGATCCTACCTGCAACTATCTCTACTATGATTGCTAATTTGTTCTTTACAGACATTCTGACTTTTTACAGCTTATCCAGAAAGTTGTGAAGATTCTAAAGCTCTCCATTTAGGAATAGAAAATATTCAGAATAAGTCTGTCTATGTGGCCTGAGAAACAGTCTCTGAGGCATTAGAGGGTAGCTGGCTCTATGAAAATGCCTTTTTAATCTTTGGAAAATCTTTTTTAAGTAATTTAACAATTACAACTAAGTGCATTTTTTTTAGACGTTAAGATTTCAAAAGTGCCAACCTGTATGAACAGCTAGAGGTAGTAATACTTCCAGTTAGCAGCAACTGTGTAGTGGTTGGATCCAACCTTCTTATTTCTTCTCTTCCAGCTCATCTGCAGCTAACCCATCAGAACAGCGATAACTCTGGAGGGAGACAGAAAGCTTCCTGCCAGCTCTCTAGAGTCTTATACTCCCAAGCCTCTGTCAGTCCTCTTTTAGTCCACATGGGCTAAAAATTGCCACTGGTCCTGCCGAGCATCCTGATTGATCCTCCAGGGTCTTCCCTTCTCTCCTTCCCTTTCACCGCTGCCTCAACTCTCAGATGATGCAGCATAATGTCCAAGGCAGTCTCCTGCAGCTTGCACTGCCTCCTGCTTTCAGCAATGTGAGAACAAGGAGCCAACAGTGGCAACTATTCTTTTAACATAGGAATCGGAGGAGAAGAGAGAAGCATGCCCTTCAGACCCTGGCTGTCAGTCATTAACCTTCGTCAATTCTCCAAGACAAAACTGAGGATTTCTTCTAGGTGCTTAGATAAGAGAATCTAACATAAATATTTAGATGACAGCTTATATACTAGTAATTCTCAGAAAAAATGAATAAAATCTGGTACCCCTGCTAGCCATACCAACCCACAGGTATACAAATGCAGAAGCACTCCTAACGTTGGCACTGGCTGGGGAAAGAAGGCACCATATTTTAGAAGGCTGTTGAAATCCAAAATACTTGCAGATTTTTGAAGTGCTCTCTATCCTTGGTAAATTCTTTCCTTCTTCACCGAAGGAAAATAAAATCTTGGGAAGCCAGTTTTCACCTCTTATTTCCCATCCAGTGACCAACGATATTTTCTTTTTCATGGCTGTCTAGTAGGGTGTTCCTTCTGCCGATCACCGTAGATTTTATACCCAACTAGCTTCTTTCCACATAAAATCTTAGTGGAAAAAAGCCTAAAGACATTTTTCCTCCATGTAAATAGTTAAAAACATAATCTGTCCTGAGCTATCTACCTTCACCATGGAGAAAAATCTCCATATTGGATTTCTAATGCAATTTCATTGTGTTACAAAACCATCTTTTTTTGCCTGTGAAGTCATAACCCTGAAGAAAATTATTTTAAATGTATTTACAGTCTCAGTAAAGGATGCATTTTATACCATGTCCAGCCATTGGAGCGTAAAGTCAGGGACAAATGTGTTGAGCATTCCCTGGCACATTACAGCCCCTTGTAGCTCATAGGTCAAAAAACAGAGACAACATTGCCTCAGCTTTCCACCAAAGCTGTAGAATTCTGTCTTCATAACCCACTGCCCCCACTTTCATACACGGTAAGAAGTCCCATTAAAATTACAAAGAAGTCCTTCCCATATAAACTATTCTCAACATGAACAAAAAAGGTAAAATTTTGCCCTGAGACAAAAAACTGCGGGGGGAGATTTGCCTACTGCAGGTTCCCAGTAAATATCCCAGCAAATAAAGTTGACTCTTGTGTCTGAAGGCTCAGCTGTTTGTATAATATTTATGCTACTTATCCCTGTATTTTAAAATAAATATTTGCCTTGTAGATAAATAGTCTGGAATTTACATTTGTTCATAGTATTAATATTAGCATATAATAATTTGTTTATGACTTTGAGCCTTTCAGTGGCTAAGAAAGATGTACTAAGGGTTTTATGCTTCAAGCCGCACAGAACATCATAGAAAAATATTTATAAAAAACTGCTTACCTATCAAAGCCATTTAATATAGAAAACATGGAATGTTTGTACATAATGTGTTTCCCTTAAGAAGTATTTCTAGAAATAATATTAATACTTTATTGTCATCAATAGCGTATAAAAACAAGAAGATAACATGAGCTCATGTGGTAAATTGTTCATTAAATAAGGTTATTGTAAGTTTTCATACTCTGATCTTGTAGTGACAGCCTTCCTGATCTACAGGCAAAGAAACCATGATGTTAAGAGACAACAGAATTGTTTCTTTAAGTTTCCATTACTGTTATTGTCTGATCACATCAGTAGTGCTTGACAGCATGGTGAATAGCAGTGATTATATTCACAATACAGGTGGTTCCTCTGGAGTTCTGAAACCATAACTTTTTTTTTTCCTGAGCACATACTTTTTACATTGAAATTATATTATTTTTATGTGCTCCATTAGCAGCGGAAGTATTTCAGATATAGCAGCTACATAATATAGCTGTTGGGAAATACACTTCAGTATTTTAAAATGAGAAAAAAAATCTTTCTAAAGTATAATGATTGTCTAGTGACACTGATAGACACAAATGAAAGGAAAAGCACTCAATATTGTTTAACAAGCAAAGTCTGTGACTGCATCTCCAATAATTGCCTTAGAAACAAATGCTAGTGAGAATTTGATGTTAATATTTTCTCAAAGGGATGTTCAGATTTTTAAGTAATGGGTGATACAAAAAAAAAAAAATAGTACAGTCAGTTGCTATTCTTTGCTAGCAGGAGGCAACTGTCCATTGTCACACATAGCTTGTAGTCTTTGATTTATTTTTTTATTATTGTTTTTTAAGGAAGAACTTATAGAATCATAGAATAGTTTGGGTTGGAAGGGACATCTAAAGGTCATCTAGTCCAACCCCCCTGCCGTGGGCAGGGACATCTTCAACTAGATCAGGTTGCTCAGAGCCCCGTCCAACCTGACCTTGAACGTTTCCAGGGATGGAGTGTCCACCACCTCTCTGGGAAACCTCTTACAGTGTTTCACCACCCTCAACATAAAAAATTTCTTCCTTAGATCTAGTCTAAGTCTACCCCCCTTTAGTTTAAAGCCATTCCCCCTTGTCCTGTCACAACAGGCCCTGCTAAAAAGTTTGCCACCATCTGTCTTATAAGCCCCCTTTAAGTACTGATAGGCTGCAATAAGGTCTCCCCAGAGCCTTCTCTTCTCTAGGCTGAACAACCTCAACTCTCTCAGCCTTTCTTCATAGGAGAGGTGTTCCATCCCATTGATCATTTTTGTGGCCCTCCTCTGGACCCGCTCCAACAGGTCCATGTCTTTCTTATGCTGAGGGCTCCAGAGCTGGACACAGTACTCCAGGTGGGGTCTCACCAGAGCCGAGTAGAGGGGCAGAATCACCTCCGCTGGCCTGCTGGCCACGCTTCTTTTGATGCAGCCCAGGATATGTTTGGCCTTCTGGGCTGCGAGCGCACATTGCTGGCTCATGTCCTGCTTTTCATCCACCAGTACCCCCAAGTCCTTCTCGGCAGGCCTGCTCTCAATCCCTCCATCCCCCAGCCTGTATTGATACTGGGGGTTGCCCTGACCCAGGTGCAGGACCTTGCACTTGGCTTTGTTAAAACTCATAAGATTCACACAGGCCCACTTCTCGAGCTTGTCCAGGTCCCTCTGGATGGCATCCCATCCCTCTGGCATGTCGACCGCACCACTCAGCTTGGTGTCACCTGCAAACTTGCTGAGGGTGCACTCGATCCCACTGCCTATGTCACTGATGAAGATATTGAAGAGTACTGGTCCCAATACGGACTCCTGTGAGACGCCACTTGTCACCAATCTCCATCTGGACATTGAGTAACAACTTCATATATTAGAGTGCTTTAAACTGTATTTTTTCTGTTCTTTGAAGGCTGACCATTTTAACAGTACCTGCATCACTTTGATGTTGAAGTTCCAGTTTCAAATATAACTTAAGTACTTAAGACTTTAAAGACAAAATGCAAGTGCCATTGAGATCATGGTGTTATGGCACAGATTTTCACTTAGAAATAGGACTTCATTCCAAATGATAGCAAGCAACCAAATATTTCTATGGCTACGTTTTTGTCCTATGGCATTTGAGATTGCCACGTTCCAGACAAGTATTACTAGTAATAAAATTTCCTTGCAAGGTTTATGGGATTTTTCTCAGGACAGAGTCACTTATAAACACTGCAATAGTGGAGATCAAAATAATCAAATTCCAATGACTTTTGAACGAGGCCTGCTGGAGGTTGCTTTTCTGTGAGAAGCATGTTGATAATGGCTTAGAATGGTAAGTGGACAAACCAGACAATAAGCAGCACTTCCTTGTCAGGGCAATGCAACCACATCTGGTGCTGATGTGGAACAAAGCAGACCCTGAGAACATGGCAGTAGCTGGTAATGCACGTGCCAAAAGTTAATATTATTTTTGCTTTAGTATACTTGTGCCTCAGTACAGTGTACTACAAAGTGCACTACACAGTATACTACAAAGCAAACAGACTTCTGAAGATGTTGTTTTAAATTACAGATTAATAATGGTGAAGGAAAAACAGCTGTGGATATCTATGAGTTCTATTAATTTTGAAAGGCATCTTTAAACTAATTTGAGCAACTTATTTTGTAACATGTAAAGGTGGCAAAACCCTCAGGGTGCTGATTAAACTGTGAGTCAAAGTACTTTTTTCCATAGCTTTTGGTCTGTGTTGGTTTTGGCTGGGGTAGAGTTAATTGTCTTAATAGTAGCTAGTATGGGGCTATGTTTTGGATTTGTGCTGGAAACAGTGTTGATAATACAGGGATGTTTTTCTTATTGCTGAGCAGTGCTTACACACAGTCAAGGCCTTGTCTGTTCCTCATACTGCCCCACCAGCAAGTAGGCTGGGGATGCACAAAATGTTGGGAGGGGACACAGCTGGGACAGCTGACCCCAACTGACCAGAGGGATATTCCATATCATATGACATCACGCTCAGCAATAAAACTAGGGGAAGGTGGGCCAGGGGGCTGCTGCTTAGGGACTGGTCGGGCATCTGTCAGTTGGTGGTGAGCAATTGTTTTCATTTGCATCATTTGTCTTTCTTGGGTTTTATTTCTCTCTCTTTGTAATTTTCCTTTTCATTACAATATTATTATTATTATTATTATTATTATTATTATTATTATTATTATTATTATTATATTTTATTTCAATTATTAAACTGTTCTTATCTCAACCCAGGAATTTTCTCACTTTTACCCTTCCAATTCTCTTCCCCTCATCCTGCTGGGGGGGAGTGAGCGAGCTGCTGTGTGGTGCTTAGTTGCCAGCTGGGGTTAAACCACGACATGGTCTTTCATATGCAAAGAATGCATTTGTCTTTTTTAATCCAAGGGGTGCTGTCATTTGAGCAGGAGGTTTATGGTTAATATATAAGCTGCAAGGAGAGATGAAAAGCATAGACTTCATGGGCAGATATGGTAAGGAGACATTATTCGAGTGTAATGGTGCATGTAAAACTGAGCAGAGAATTGCTGGGAGAGTAATAGACAAACAGAACAAAACTGTGATTAAAATTCCTTTCTGCACTGTATGTAATATGGCACATATCACTTTCTTTAGATTCTGAGTGTCAGCCTTGACATATTATATCCGAGATAATCTTCTGCCTGAAGTAATCTCCTGCTCAAATAGCCCACCTTGCAATAATAGTAGACATTGAAAACCAAGTGACACAAATCGAGCTGGTATTCATGGAAATACCCACTAACAATTTATTGCTTCAATACCTAAGCTATATTACCAAAGAAGAGATTGTTCTCAGACTTGCTGGGAAGTGTAAGTCTTCTCATTTTTTTATATCAGCATTGGGATTTTGGGTTATTCCACTCTAGTTTTATTTTCTTACCAACACCAGTATCAGCCAAAACTAGTTCTTATCAGCTTTTAGGTATTGTAGGAAACCTTACAATATCCCTTAGCTACTGCTTCACAAACTGGAAAGTATATCCCCTCATGGCATTTATCTTGAGGCAGAAAATAGTCATGAAGCCACTGGGTGGAAGTGATTACAGCATGCTACTTCTACATTATGTTTACTGGCTGTATCCTATGACCTCACCTAATTTTCTTCCTCCCCAGCCACTTCCTTCTACTAGCACTCCTCACTCCCCCATCTGCCTCCACAGCCTGCGCTCCACACCCTTTTAAGTGATGCTTAATCACTGATGCTTAATTTATTTTCTTTCACTCATCTAAACTGACTTTTTACAAGAAATGCAAGAAGAACAAGATGACAGGCTAACCCTAATTTCAAAAACAGAAAAGAGAAAAAAAGCTAAAGAAAGCTAAAAAGTTTGCTTTGAAAAATAGAAGTCCTGTTCACCCAATAAACCACATGCAAATAAGTTTATTTGAGACTAAATGGGTATAGCAAATATTATAGGGTTCTTTGCACACCATGGTAGAGCAATTCATTCAAACAAAGTAAGAAATGACCTTTTGAGCAAACTCAAATTATGCAATTTTGTGATAGCACTGATGATACTAGACAATTTGGAATGCAAGACTGTAAAAAAAAATTTACTCCAGAAATTGCACAAAACTAATCATCCTCTGCAGCAAACCTGATAAAAACTCAGATTTCCTTTCATTACACAAGCATACAATTAAGTTATTATTTAATATTTTAAGAACAGGACGATCAGCAGTCTTCTTAATATCAGGGTACAAAGTAGATACCTGCATAGGCTGACCAGTAGTTATCACTGGATTGCTTTTAATTAGGGCTGATATTAGCATATTATCACCTTTAAGAACTTATTTCTGATCTGCTTAGTCTAGTAATGGTGATAAATTCCAGAATGTAAATGAAAGGACTGCAGCTTTAGAAGTAATTTAATTTAAAAAAAGAAAATTTTAAAAAGCTATTTGAAATAAATCATCTAATTCAATAAGGCACTTAGAATATATGGTAGTTTCAACCATGTAAGTAATTCCACCCCTAATTGCCAAAGCATATGAGTGTGTAGTAAGAGAGTAGTCTCTTAAAATTTAGTATATCCTTGAATGCTTTGCTGCATTTGAACCTAAGAAGAGCTTTTGAAGGTTTTCATAGCTTTTTAATAACCCAGATTCTTGATAGCTTGTGTCAATATAGAAAAGGTGGAAGCATCTTATGTAATGATTATTTGGAGATCACTATCAGTACTATGGCAAATGATAGCTACACTGTGATATGTCTGTGTTAGAGCTGAATATATATGAAGTCGTCAAAGGTTTTTACAACTAGGCTATCTAGTTTTTGTATTGTGTCTACAATGATGATGAAAAAATGACTTGATGTGTGATATGGCATACACTTATGAATAGCTTTTCATGATACTAATTTGACAGACTCTGTAGTGTATTACGGCCCTTGTTTTAACCACATGATGACGTTAGCCTGTTCATTCCTTGAGACCTTACACTTGATGTGTTCTTGTATAAATTAAACCCAGGACTTCTGTAGGCAGGAGTAGAATAGTAGGCTCAGTTCTAAATCTACAATGGTGTCCAGGACTTCCTGTCATTTTTGTAGCCTCTTGACATAGATACAAAAGAACAATAATTAATTATACTGTTTCATATACCTTGAATGCAAACTTGAATAGCACTGAGAATCCTGAAAATGCTGACATGAAAATCTTGAAAATGTAGAATGCCTGATAATGGTTTACAGTTCTGCACACCTTTACAAGTTAGGAATATAGAGCTTGAGCTAAAAAAATATGCAATTTGTATTTTAAAAACAGTCTTTAAAGACTTCCAGTGATAATGCATATAGCTTTTCTTCTTCACTAACAATGAAATTCACTGTAGTAGGGAAGGCTAACATTATTGTGCTTAACTAAATCTCACCTAAACTCTTATTTGCAGCTAAGATTTAGGCAGAATACACTGTGACAGCAATGAGTCATACAGCAGAAATATCATGAAGGGGAAATATTTGCCTTAGCCTATTGATTGTATTGAAGGAACCAGCTCTATGAACCACAAAGGAAAACCATACTTTTATTTAGTTATGTGGGCCGGCTGCAGAAGAATTTTGGAGAAAACGGCATTCTCAAAGATTTTTTCTTTAAAGGTCATAACATTGTGGCATAGCAGGCCAAGGTGGTTTTTCATTTGATCACTGTTATTTAAGTGTCTGATCTGTGCTTGAACCTGTTATGTACAAAGAACTTGTATGTATTGGATAGAAATGGCAGAAACTAGATTAGATAGAGTACGGCTGGTACACAGTTATTTGTGACATTCATTTGTGATATAGTCCTAAATGTTTAGCTATTGTTTCAAGCAAAAGCTGATTTTCACTTTTTGTCTCTTTTGTAACACCTTCATGAGATGGGAACTCCACTTCAGCCACATAAGGCCCAAGCCTTAGTCTTCATTTGGAACCATGAAGGGGTAAATGAAAGTCTTGGAGTTTACATAGCGATGTAGAATGAGATGATGTGCTGCAGTGTAGGTGGCATTTTCCTTGAAGCCACTGCTGCAGTTCTTTCACCTTTAACTCATCTTATTAGCACTCTATCCACTGAAATGCAAATTCAGTGTCAGCTTATCCCACTGTAAGTCTACAGACCAGTCAGCATATGCTTATGTTGAGGCCACACACATGGTTTGTAAAGGTGTTACAGAATTCCTATATGTTTGGGTTTTGGGCCTTGTGTGTTGTGGAGCACATAAAGACAGCTTTGCTGTTCCACCATTAAATTCAGACACTAGTTCAAATGCAGATAAGCTGTCTTTATTTCCTTACGCTTATGTGCCTGGATGAATCAGAACTGATAAGAGGTGATGAATTGTCTGGTATCCTGTTCAATAATACTTTAATCACAATTGCTAACTATAGCCATATTTGTTGAAATTTAAAAGTTAGCTGATCTGACCTAAATTAAAAAGGAAATATTCTATATGAGAAGTTCCCGAATGAAAGCCAATAGTTTATTACTATCCTTTACAATTGCAAAATAGTCTAAAAGCTGTAATGCTGTTTATGAAGTGTTGAATGAATAAACACGTCAGCATATGCGTTATTAATAGCTACCTATGTATGAATAGAAATTCAGCCAGACTTCCCTGAAGGTATACTTCAAGGACTGTTTCTTAATGTTACATCTGAGGAACTAGTTTGTGAAGATGAACGTGACATTTATTATGCATTTAAGCATTGACTGTAGGGAAAGACTTATTCTTTTTAAATATTATTACCCTTGTGTAATGGGTAGTATAGATCCTTCAAAATCTGAAAGACTGTCCTTGTGACCCAAGCCCTCAGACAGCAAGCTGCCCTAACAATTTCAGTTATGTCAGCTGTGGAAGTTATGTTTAAGTTCTTGTACTCCGAGAAATTGCCTTGGGAGTTCAAAAGAACAAGGTGTTCTGTGTAGTTCAAAATATTCACAAAAAATTGGGAATAGCAGAGTGATAATTTTTGCTGCTGATACAAAATTATTCAGGCTGATCAATTTTAAGTTACAGTGAAGTGTTGCACTGATAACATTTAATGACTGACAATAAAATGACAGATAAGATGATATGATGACAAATGCAAAGGAAGGACCATGGCTTTCCAGTGGTGCAGACATTTTATTATGTGAGACTCATTTGATCAAATGGAAGTACTTACAGTGTAAACTTCCACTTCTAATTTAGTTTCCTATTCCACATCAAATGTGTCACCCATGTTATGCTAAAGCAGCTCCTGAAAACTCACATTTTTCTCTGTTGAATACAATGAGAGATTAGGATAAAAGTCCAAACACCAAGACTTCTTCAGAAAACACCAAACCGCATTAAGAAAATTTTATAGCATCCCTCTGGGCCAGAGATACTGGAGGTTGCTGACGTATATAGCTACACTGCAGTACAAACACATTACATTATAAACACTTTAAACTCATACTGCCTAAAACGTGCCTTTTACTGAATATTTTCATCTTTAATTTTAATAAAATTGATTGTATTTGTCTGAATACTTTTCCCACTGCAGTACTAAATATTGTTAAGGGAAGTGCCAAACCCCTTTCACCACCTATTAAAGCATTAAAGAAGCTTACTTTGTTTCAGGAATTGCTATAGAACAGCAAAGTGCTTCTTTGGGAAACATAGGACCACAGATTCTCAACATCATTTTCTTTTCATTTTTTTAAGTGCCTTCTGAGTGTTCTTTACGTATGCAATGCCCTTGTTAATGAAAACTGACTGTAGGTAGAACAGACCAATCACGATGAATTTTTTTCCAAATTCAGAGACTTTTCACAGGTCTTGACTTTCTGTAGTCACCCATATCAGGTTGCTGTGTGGCTGTTTTTTTCAAAATATGAGGAAAATCCAGGAAGATGAATTGCACTGGGTGACTCAGTTGCCATTGACAGGACTCAGGACAAGCCTCCTCTCAGCTCTGAGACAGCTGTCTGCATATCAGCCAACTCCTATTCTCAAAAGCCGGTAATATCTCCGGCTACAAAGAGGGTCATCTTTGCGGACATGGAAAAAAGAAAACCAGTAATGATTAGATTGGCAGCACGGATCTCCGGTGCCTGCAGTTCTCACCCCTGTTATTTCTGTGGATAGGATTGAATTTTTGCACTCTTCACTATTATAAAGCACTATTTATATGTTAATTATTAGAGAGAAAGATAAAACTGATAACAGCAACTAGCTGGGGAAAAAAGGAGGTGAAGAGAACAACAGATACTGAAGAAATTTAAGTATGAGTGAAAGATGAATGGTGAAAAAGACAAAGGAAAAAAATATGTCTTTCTAGGTATGAAGAAGGGAAAATGAAAAGGAAAGAATGAAAAAAATTGTAATGAACCATATATAGCACAGAAACAATAGGAAAGAAATGCACAAAAGTGTAAAACAAGGTAAGAGATTAAAAAGATGAAATTTCTAAATTAGTGAGTTTATTGTATTTACTTATCAGGCATGACTGATATAAGAAGTCTAGAAAACATATCGTCTCAGCCCCTTAAAGCTAATACTGCTGCTAGTTTCTAGGCTATCTATATATTATAGACAAAAATGGCCAAAATGGTTTGTGAGAAATTTTTCTTATATTGTTTTCTCACAGCTCACCCTTTGTTCCTCTAAAGAAATGGGTTCCTTGACCTTTTCCCTGCTCCATAAATTCCTGATGCTCCATATGAATTTTTCATTTCCATTAAGTTTTCTGAAGCAGGAAGAGGTTTTCACACTTGTTGAGCAGGGACTAGCACATTCTGCTAGTGCTGGGCTGCAACATCAAAAGAAGTTGACACCATGGTCTTGTTTGGACCCTTCTTGCTAGCTTCTCTGCCTATTTAGCCCTGCCTTCACTGGTAAGATTTTTCAGAGGTATCACTTCATCAAAGTGAATTTCAAGTCCATTTAAGTAGGTCTGACGCAGAACTTTTTGTTCAAGACGTAAGGACTAATTTTTTTTTCAGATCCCAACTAATAGCCTGAGAGTCACTTACTTTGACAACCTGGGTTAGTTTTGATTTCATATGTAACCAGGAAAAATTCCTAATTCCCATTACTTTATCCGTGTATTGCTCACTGCCAACTTAATAAGGTATATGACACTTACAAAAAGGGTGCACTAGGGGGCTTTGAGGGAAACTATGGGGTGATACCCCAAACAAAAGAAAGGAAGTGGTTCTTCACACAATATGTAATTAAGTTGTCACAAGCAACTGTAGTTGCTAAAAGCTTACAAGAGTCAAACAAGCCAAAGGTTGCATCCATGGAAGAAAAAATCATTTTAAGGACTATTGAATATAAAGGATCCTCTTCTGGCTTTGGAGTTTCTGAGCTGTAAAATGCTGGGGAAATGCAGGAGAATTTTCTGGAAAGCTGTTACTTGCAGTCGCTATATTCTTACCCTTTGTCCACGCTTTCCAGGCTATGCACTAAGCAAGTAAGCAATAAAACCACTATCATCATTCCTGACAACTAATTAATCCTAAAGATGACAGAAAGAGATGAACATTCTTAGTAGTACTGGAGTTCAGCTGGTAATCAACAGCAAAACTGGAAGACAACTATAACATGTTTTGATCACTAAGAAGATGTACCAAATTTTACAGAGAATCAGTTTATAGGCTTTGGCACAAGTTCTGTAATGCAGCTGATTAAAATACTTTACATAAAGATTTTTCAATTTTTTCATTGTAAACTGTTGATTTAACAATATCTAAATCTTTCAAGTGGAAATAACTGATTTTGTGAACATTTCTAGTACATTTATCAAAATTATTCAGTTTAGCAAGTTTGAAATCTATTTCAGCTATATTGTTCAACTTCTACTATGTAATTCTTACTACAGTAAAAAAAATATTTGGACTTCATTGTAAGAAGTAGAATTAATATGAAGCAAAGAAGGTACAGTATAAACAATATTAATAAATCATCACCTTCACTCTGTGGTATTATATCATCTGAGCTGACATTATATTCACTAGTAGTCAACCCATATATGAAATTATCAGTTGTATCACAATATCAAGTTATAAACTCATTTTGGTTGCATCTTTGGATTTTATTTTACTATAACTAAATATGTGGATTTTTTTTTTTTCCACAGGAGGCTTCTGATTCTTTTTTGGGCGGGACAGGGGGGTACACTGATCTGCATGCCAGTTTAGTCTACAGTGTGGCTATGTGGAGAGGAACAATTCTGGGAGAAAAAAAGCAGAAAAAGACAGAGGGCTCAGAGGTTGCATTGATTCCCTAAATCAGGGAATCAACGGCAGCTCTGAAAACCCCAGGAGCCAGCTGGCTTATTCTGGAGTCAAGCCCAAGTGTCTATCTTTCCATAGTTACCATGGGCATAAGAAGATATAAGCTTCAGTTCAAATGCAAGCCTAAATTAATATAGCATAGAACTAAGGAGAACCTTATGCAGTATTTGAATATCCAAGATGGAAATTTGAGTCCATATTTTTTACACTTACTTCTCAGCAGCGCAGAGCAGAACAAAATCATAGCTTCATAAGTTATCTGCTAAGAGGAATACTTCCTTCTAGCTCATATTTAATTGTCTCATCTTGAAATTCTTGTCCCACTGAAAAGTAACACTGTAATGCAACACATCTGCCTGAAATATGTTATGGACCATGTTTTATTCAATGTCACCTCTGAGGGCAAATAAGATGTTTACACAGCATTCTGTAAACATTTCAGTTCATTGAAGGACTAAACTCATTGGAAAAGTGGAAAAACAAATCCACATGAAACTCAACAGAGATTCCCATATTTAAACAGAAGAGGGAAGTAGAGGGCCAACATCAGCACAGCTTCAACCATTGGGCTTCATCGGGGTTATTTTCAGATTACACTAAAGATTCAAAATATCCAGAAATTAATGTTGATTTCTGTGCAGCAAACATTGCCCAAGCAAGACTGAAGTGAATTTGAATTAGCTAGGTGACAGGAGAGAATAGAACAAATGCTTTAAAAGATCATAGTGGTATCCCCTTCTTGTCCATCAGATACCTGAGAGAACAGTCAAGCAAGAATGATTGCTTGTTTAAAGCAACATTGTGGTTGCCATCAAGCAGCCGTAAGGCATTCAGCAAGTGTTAATGTAGCACCTGATACATACTATCTAGAATATGATGGAGGTCTTAAGACAGCGCCTCTAAGGGTTTTATGAAAGACCAACATTTGAGAATTCATCACCTCATAATCAACGTGGAGGACAAATCACTTGGTGTCATTATCTGCCACAATTACACAATACAGAATGTGCCAGACACTGCATAACTACATAATCAACACTGGTTCCTTCCTGATCATGTTTTCCATCTTGAGTATAAGATAAGAGGCAAATGGGAGCAGCAAAGGTGAGAATGACAATCACCATGTCAGCATGATGGGCATTACATTATTAAACTGCCTAATAGTTGTCAAGTTTGGAAAAGTGTCTATGAGCTATTTACAGACTACCAATTTTTGTGGTACTCTGAGTACTATACATCTACTATGGAAATATTAATGAAAGACTCCCTCTTTGAAAATGAAAGTGGTAGATCAAGGCTGATGGTAACACAGTTCTTAGGTTGATTCTTTCAGGCACTGGATAGCAGAAATTACACAGAATAATGTACCTTTCCCTTCTGTTAGGGATCTCCAAGCCACAGAGCAGGGTTCAAAGGGGAAAGCAGAGAACAGTTCATTAAAGTGCTTTAAGCTCATTTTTTTGGTTCCTGCCAGAAATTTTGCTTTGTTATTAAAGCCCATTAAATGGCAAAAATTATTTTTCACAGATCCTTTTAGACTCTTCTGCAGCTGTCTTTCTGTTTACTTGTCTTCAGTGACAAAAATTCCATTTTGTTCATGTTTTTAAGATCAAATACTTATAGATAACTTTTGACCCATTGCATGGGCAGTACAATTTTTGGACCATTTTACTGAGCTTCTCAGCATGAAAAGATGTAGACTGTGGAAACTGAGCCGTCAGCCTAATTTGAGAAACAGCAACAGCAGCAGAAAAATAACAAGAGCGAGCTAACCCTTTAGTCAAAGGAACTGAAGTACAGCAGCAGCAAATGCAATCCCTGCTGTGAGAAAAGATTTCTTGTGTGTTTTTTTCCTGACTCTCTTTTCTGGAACTGATTTGTTATACAGTGGTGTTATTCCCTATTTGATTTACAAAGAAAATGAAGCCAATAGAACTGAACCAGCAGTCTGAAAATATACCACTAGATTTCCTTTTTAAAAAAACTTATTTAATCACTTCTACATAACCACACTGACTGTAATTTCACATGCAAGTTTTTGAATTTCAGCCTTGAGTTTCTTCCTGCTTCTCTTGAAATTACCATTCTGATTTTTGGACCACAATCACTCCTAATGAAGTGCCACTGCTGGTACAAAAGTGAGGGAGGCAATATTAAATGTCACTATCCTGAGACTGCAATGACCAATCAATCTCCCATTCCTGAATATGGAAGTGCAAAAGACTGCCTTTTCTTTCTCATTCACAGGCTATTTATGTGATACTGAATCAAATAAATATCCTGCCTATTGTTCCTTGTATACTTCTAACGTCTCCAATATTTCTATATACATCTGTCCATAAGCCTTTGAAGCAGAAAGCATTTGAACTGAAATAAAGGTTGATTGGGTTATATCTGTTGTTTCCAGAGATTTCTTTGAGGTCTTTTATAGGGTCTTCATTTTAATTCTTTGAAAGGGACAGTAGTTACTCCAAAAGTAACATTTCATATGAGGACAATTAGATCTTCTCAATTTATAAAACACATGATAGCAGTACAGCTCTTGCTATTACCGGTGAAAATGAATCTGCTTTTCTTTCCCATACCTCTGTTTAAACTTTCAACAGCTCCACAGAAATCTTTTTCCAGTAAGTACCATAAAATCATCATGATAGAGATATCAATATCCTTAAATCTTTCGGGCAAGGGGTGTGAGCGATCCCTGCCTCCCAGCCAATCTTATCTCAGGGGAACCAGGTACACAGGAGTCCAGGAGTGCCCCAGTTCTTCTGCCACAGCATATGGAATTTCCTAACACAGTGTAGCTCCATTCATCATGCAAGTTCACGTATTGCTCAACCAAACATGCTAGAAGAAAGGAATGTTCTCCTCCTCCGGTTTCTCTTTTCCTTCTGTGATGGACTTCTTTAATAGAATCCACATAAGAGTGGTAAGCTTCTTGGAGAGGCATCACTGGAATGGCATAGACACAATGGGGCATGGTGAAATAGAAAGGCGTGTTTCCTAACCGTGTCCTAAAACAGAAAAAAAAAAAAAAAAGCCGCTTATAACAGAAATCCCCTTACAACAAATTTTGCTGATCCTCAATGAAGAAATACTAACTTATTTTCATCCAAAGAAAAATACTCAGAGCCCAATTTTTATATCTGCTAAAGCAGGTTCCTTGTCCCCATCACTCTAATTAATTCCCTGGAAAAGAATATAAAGTGTGGGAAAAGATGCTAAGAGAATATTGGGACAAAATGGGGAAAAGGTATGGAAATGAGGTGAGACTAGGGATATTAGTCATTGACTTGTAAGCATAAAAGCCTTCACCATATTTACACTGAATTGTAGAAATATAAACTAGAGTATACCTTCCAGGCTGTGGATGTTCATGCTAAGTTCTGCTGTGAAATCCTTAATGATTGAACTGTTGCACCATTGGTTGGGACACCGCAAACAGCATATAGTCTTATTAAAAATGTCTCTACAGAGTGGGATAATGGGAAGTTTTGATAAAGCCCTTCAATTTTTCCAAGTTTTGGTACATCTCTAGGAGAAGCAGAAAGAACAACAAGGTTTAAAGCAACACAAGAAAATGTTCTATCAGTTGTGAACAAAAGTGATATAAAAACAGGCAGTGATGAAATTTTTGAACTGGTTCCATTTCACAGTCCTTGATCTGTTGATTCATTATGATTTTAATCAAGAAGCTGAATGTGGTTGGTCACATGATCACTTGAACTTTTTCTTTAAAAAGAACTGATAGCTACAAATAGCTGTTGTAACTTCTATGTACGTTCAATGCCCAATGAAAACTTCTAGAAGACTTCCTGGTATTTCAGATACCTCTTTTAAGCAGTAAAACTTTCTGACTGCTTTAATTTAATTTATCTAAACTTTATAATTGTATAGTTTATATAGTTTATTAATATTTTATTTTCTTTTATACTGAAGCATGATCTGGTATATAATTCTGGGTATGCAGGAAAGGACATAAGAAATGTTGTGACAGAGAGAAAGCATGCCAGGCCTACACCACAACAGCTGTTATACCTCTATGCTAGTTATGTCTCTATGATAGGCAGACAAAAAAGTGGAGTTTGTTGAGCTTAAAGTTTTTGGAACATTACCACCAAAAAAAAAAAAAATCACCTTTAAGTTTTTAATGGTGAGTTTACTAGTTTTGATACAAGCAGCAGTGAGTTCCACTGGTCATACTTCTTTTGTATTCTTCCCCTTGATCAAATAAAGATTTTGTGTAGTGCTGAACACTTGAAGATGTGTCAACGTTCATGTTGTTTTCCTGTCTACACCATTCAGTCTGTTTACAACTGCCCTGCTTTCACAAGTTTTCTGAACGAGGAACCAGTCATCACTGTTTACACGGTGTTTCAAAACCTACATTCAAATCTGTATGAAAAATTAAGACTGCTTTAGAGCAGAATCCTCACATAAATGTTGTTTAGCAGAGTAAATGTCTGATTAAGTGAACTGTTGGTGACATTGTCTTCATTGTTTATACACACTGACCAATTCTTGGATCTGTTACATCTTCAGGAATAAAGTATGATGTCAGGTTTGTAGATATTTCCCCTGAAAGGATCCTGTGTAGATATACATAAGGGAAGTTGTTCACTAATTTCTTCACTGCTAATTGGAAGACATGTAGGAAGGCTGCAAGTCTGACTTTGCAACATTTTTTGTCTCCATTAATATTTGTTCATTCTTTAAACTCCTCTAAAAACCTGTCAGGCATATTTGTATTAATATATCTAAGTGGAGAAAAATGGCTTTGAACTTATTGTTGTCTAATAGTTTGTGATCTATGGTATGATCTGATGAAACAGCCCTGTTGGGTTTTTTTAGCAGATATTATTGAGAAAGATGTATTATGTAACTAAAAATGAAACATAGCAACGGTCATATCCTGGGCAAACATGATATTAAATTAGAAAACGGATAGTCTCAAATGATCAGATAACCAACTACATACAGCTTATGAAATGAAAATACAAGCTTATCACTAGCATAAACTCCTTTCAGTCACAATGTCATAGAATAGGATCATAGTGTGGTTTGGATTGGAAGGGAGCTTTAAAGATCATCCAGTTCCTACCCCCCTGCCATGGGCAGGGACATCTTTCACTAGATCAGGTTACCCAAAGCCCCATCCGACCTGACCTTGAACACTTCCAGGAATGGGGCATCTACAGCTTCTCTGGGCAACCTGTTCCAGTGTCTCACCAACCTCGTAGTAAAGAATGTCCCCCTCCAGCATTTGTTTTGTTTTAGTATGTGAACACAGGCACCTGTCATCGTGGCAGGGACAACTGCTGCTCTGGAGAGTGGAGTCCATCCACACTGGAACTCCCTTAATCTTCCTCTGCGATTCTGAGTTCAGTGACCTGCAATGGATATAATGCAATGAAAGTAGCATGTAATAGAGAAATATTACGTAACAAGTGTGATTCCTTTTTTTTAAACCAACTCTTAAATTCTTTATAGGGTTTTTGTGCATCCATGCACCTGTGCAGTAGCCCTCAGTGGGGATTTTGCTGGGTCTTCCTAAACTTGTGGAAAAGGACATGTGGTGTTTTCATGCTCAGACTGAGCACAAAACAAGGTCTGCAGGAGACTGATACAAGGTCCTTTACAAAATAACGGCTGGGTTTTTTTTTTGTTTTCTAATTGATAGCAGCTAAATATTCTCACCTTGTTACTATTGCCTTGATGATGAATAACCCATACTGTTCTTGCTTTGTATATTCTTCTCTTAAACTTCTGTTGCATAATACACACAAATACAAATACATGCGTCTGCTACAAAATTTTCTGTTGAGCTCCCCATCAGCAAAAAAAGCCATAGAGCCACCAGCTGTGGTAATAATACTGCTGTCATAAGGAGTGCAGCAGTCTGTACCCTTTAAAGAATCTGAATCTGTAAAGAGAAGAATATATTTTATTAAACCAACTAACAAAAATAGGAAACAACAGACACTTCTGGAGGTATAAACCTCCTACAGGTCCCTGCAAAACTTATCCCTCAAGAGGGCTTGTCTTCCCCGAAGTATGTCTGTTTTCCAAAATTATATCCTCCACCTTAATAAAATATATTACCTTCTCCACATCCCTTGTCTGACTTACAGTCTTAGCTTGGATGATCACAGCTACAACAACACTGCCACACCTATGACAACGTTAAATTCTAAAACATTTACGATTACTTTAGCAGCAGGTTGTCATGTATTGAAATTGGCAGCTTTACCTCATTCAGAAATGGCTCTCAAACAGTAATCAGCAAAAAATTTCCAAACACAAAGATGAATGTTGTGGTGCTAAGAGAAGAAACATATGTGCCAGGCCTATGCTATAATTCAGGAACTGTAGTTAGCTGTATGAATTTGTAGATACTATGCCTAAAAGTTCTTCATTATAGCTGACCTTGTAACCCTATTCTAAACTGACCTATTTTCATTGGACTTTGACGAATTCATGTTTACCTTACCTGATTTAAGTAATACAGAATTTATCTCTTGTTGGCATCAAACGGCTTGGTTCACTCACTTTTCTACATAAAGGGTTATTCTTTCACAGGCTGCCATGAAAGTTAGGCCTAGAGTACACACTGAGTGGACATACAAGAGACTGGGTTTTTTAGTTGCTCCCCTCCATAGCTAATATGCAATACTTATAACATACAGATGGTCTACCCTCTTTCTCTACAGGAGATGCTGTCTTTGCTTATGATAAATACTGTAGCAAAAAAATCCAAACCTTGTCTACATAGTGTAGACAAAAAAATCCAAGCAATCAAAACCAACTTGTTCCTTTCATTATTCTACCAGGAATAGTTTCCTTCCAGTTTTGTTAAATTTCTTCCTTTCCTGGTCATTACTTGCTATTTGTATAATGCTAGCTATTTTACAGGTTAAGTAAAATACTCAACTGGTTTTGCCATTAGCAATTTCTAATATTAAGACCTGATTCTACAACAGAACTATCAGGATGTTTTCATGTAGAAGGGCTCAGTGCATTGACACTGGATTACTTCTGAAGATACAAAAGAAATTAGGGCTCCTATTTCAAAATAATCCAAACGAAAGACGTTAAAAACAGTACAAAACAGAGAAAAGAGGAGTTGAGTCTCTAATGAAATGTGTTCATCTATTTGAGCTCTTTTTCTGAATTAAATGCATGATTAAGTCTACATGTTAGCACACACCTCTTATGCAGCAAGGATTTTCCTCCACCATTTAAGTACCAATATCATTATCTACCTTCTTCCCACTTTAGAAATTGATGTAGTTTACTAAAATTTCTTTCTTCTTCATTTTAAAATCAAATAGACAGAACTAATTCCTCTCTGGGAAGAGAATGACATGGGCTATTGTAACACTAAACAGGAAAAACTTAACATGGCACAAAAGCAGCGGCCACAGAACTTTTTCCCTCATCAGTCCATTCTTTTCCATCATCTCAGCATTTCTTGCCTTATTCTGCAAGTGGAGAAGGAAACTCAAATTCCCCCTGCAGATTTTCAGACTTTGGAAGCTGGACATGAAAAGCTACCACAGACCTCAGTCTGGCATACAAGGGATACCTACTGGGAGAATAACCCATGGTAGAAAGAGCAGCCTCCTGGGAAAGGAGACACAGGCCAGCAAACTGGTCTAGATAGTACATTATCCTCAAATCCAAAGACACCATGCAAAAAACAACTCCTCCTTATAACTACACATGAAAATAACATCCCAGCACAGGGAACCCCCTTGCTAAACACACCAGCAACTGCTGCTGCTTCGTCTGCCCCCAGGGTGCAATGAGTCCAGGATGCTTGACTGAAGATGGGGATGCAGTAGGCCGGGCAGCACCGGCGCTGGCACTCTGGGCACATTTAGGTGGGCATGGAAAGCCATGACCAAAGGGGGTCCATCCCTGCCATGCCAGCCAGGCCCTGACTTACAGGGCAGCCCTGGTCCCAAAGGGCAAAGATGGTGTCTCCAGCCCCATGTACAGTGGGATCACACCAAGCAAGCTGCCAGCTGGCCAGCAAGCCTGCCAGACCTGCACCCTGCCTACAGGGAGGCATGAGCTCAACCTAACCCCACAGCAACAGGAATGACTCTACAAAGGAGGTTTCTACTTTTAGTTTGGTCACTTATCATCTGGAACTTGCAAACCTATATTTGAAAATCAGGTTTGCTTTTAATCTTTTTTTTTTTTTAATCAAAACACATTCATCTCTCTTTCTTTATGAATCTAAAATAAATAGTTCATACTGATTGTAAAGAGCCAAAATGCATTTTCCTAGTCAACAAAACTGTGCAAAATATTTATGCAGAGCTGGCAATTTCAGCAATATGATAGGCTTTCTTGAGGTGTACATAATTATTGACATTCCAGTCTTGATTCCCACTCCAAAACTACCAGAAATAATATTTTGGTCTTTACAGCAGAATTGAATTAATATTTGTCATGTTGTCTTTTCTCTCCTTCGGAGAATTTTGATGCATTTTCTAGAAAAGGGTGTTTTGTCACCAAAGTTGGGTATTTTATTGAGCCCCTGAGCAAGTCTGGGTCCCACGTGCTCAAATCTCCTGTTCAGTAGCCAGCTTGACCTCTCTGATGCTAAGCATCTGGGTTTTTTTCCTTTAAGGGCAAAAAATGTCTTTTGTCTCTAAGGGCAAAAAATGTCAGTTTTCCGTACGCCTCTGTGTCCTATATAATATCTCAGCAGAGTTACAGTCCACATGACTAAATTCTGTAATGTCAGGCTATATTCTGCTCTGGTGGCCTGTGCTGTTAGTTTCTCAGGAGAAAAAGTATTGACAACAATTCTGTTGTCATTAACTTAGCTGTCTTGTATTAACCAGTTTCATGCTTTGTTCTTTTTCCAGCTGATAATACTGATATCTGTTCTGAGTGATACTCCACATTTTAATCTTCTGAACCTTAGAGTAAAGATAATTGATCAAAACAAAAGTTTACAGATGTTTTTAAACTGATTTGCAGATATTTGAGTAGAAAAAAATGCAAATGTAGCCAAGAACTTTCTTTTGTAAGCATATGTCACTCATTCTGAGAGCTGGACCAGAGTATCTACGAAACATACTTTCTTGGCAGTTGTATTTTCAGTAACTATTCCTGTCAGATAGGAAGAAATCAAAGATCATGCATTTAAAGTATGTCTTCTCTGTAATCAACACCATAAACATTGGTCCTAGGTTTGAAAGGGTAGGCTTCTAAAACTGCATAGAACCCACTGTAAGGTTGTAATCTTCTTGTGTAGTATCAAGTATCCAAAGATCCCTATAATTTACTTTTTAGGGTCCATCAGGATAGAAGAATGAATTCAAAATAACAGCCCACCCCAACTACATAATTAATTCTTCACAAACCAATAACTAGTGGGACATACTGACTCTTTAATTTCCTGTTTTAGCTGAATTTTATGGAAGAAAAAAATGTAATGCTATGTACTATCCACACAATATTGAATATACTTCTCTTTTTAAAGCCTTTTAACATTTAACTTTTTATATGTTTGTCTCCATGTGAGATGTGATATTGACCTATGCGGGGCTTTGTCCTAGTTTCGGCAGGGATAGAGTTAATTTCCTTCCTAGTAGCTGGTACAGTGCTGTGTTTTGGATTTAGGGTGAGAACGAAGTTGATAATGCACCCATGTTTTAGTTGTTGCTAGGTAATGCTTACACTAGCCAAGGACTTTTCAGTTTCCCATGCTCTACCGACTGAGAAGGCTGGAGGTGCACAAGAAGCTGGGAGGGGGCACAGCCAAACTGGCCAAAGGGACATTCCATACCATGTGACGTCATGCTCAGTACATAAACTGGGGAAAGCTGGCCAGGGGGGCCACTGCTCGGGGACTGGCTGGGCATCGGTCGGCGGGTGGTGAGCAATTGTACTGTGCATCACTTGCTTTGTGTATTATTATTATTATTATTATTATTATTATTATCATCATCATCATCATTTTATGTCAATTATTAAACTGTTTTTATCTCAACCCATGAGTTTTCTCACTTTTGCTCTTCCAATTCTCTCCCCCATCCCACCAGGGGCAGGGGGGAGTGAGCGAGCGGCTGCGTGGTGCTCAGTTGCTGACTGAGGTTAAACCATGACAGGCTTTTAGAACATCTCTAGTAAAAATGTCATTGATTTGTAAGATTGAAATGGGAAAAAGAGTTCACAACCACACCCATCCATCTTTAAATTCTCATAGCTTCATATCAGGTGCTGTTGCTAAAATAAAACAAAACGCACAACTACATTACAATTATAGAACACATTTTAATGTGTTCTGTAAGAGAGCAAGGAGAACTGCTGCTGATGGCTATAATCTTTCCCTCTCAGCCTTAGGCTTTCCTGAACCTCAAGTAATAACTAGCTACTCAAGTTTGCCTCACTGTAAAGACTTTGAAATAAGTAGACTGCTGTACTGTTCAGAATTCAGCCATTCTGATTAAAATAATCCCTTCAAACCGGTCTGAAGATGCTGGAATCTACCTATTCATACCAGCTATTAATTTGAGCATCTCACTTGCCTTTCTGTAAATGTGAACAGAAAGCTGTCTAATGGAAACTTTGATGTGGATTCCCAATACATTAAGGTAAAACAGGTAAAAGAGGTCTCCTGTTCCAGCCAGAGAGTGGGAGGAAACTGTGGGAGGACACTGGATGATTATCAACAATTAAGTGACAAAACCTGTGTCTTCACTGTAAAGAGGATGATCTGTTAATGTGAGTGAACATGAACACTGAGGTCAAATGCATACACTTCCAGGCTTGACAGTTAGTCTGGGCTGAATGCAGAGAGAGCCCTTCTGTGTGAACCTAAGTAATGACTGAAGCAACACTTGAACTCAGAGCAGCAGAAACAGACTAAACAAAAATCAGAATCCCATAGCAGACTAATCCTTCTTCTAGGTAAAAAGGTAGTGCATTAATAAGCTTGAAATTATTCTATGTGCTCAACTCTGTAGGAAACTTCACATGAAATAGGTGACAGTGATGGGACTGAAAATTGATGTGTTGACAGAAGGGTGGGTCATGAAAAAGCCAATGTCAAAGGCAGAACTTTTGGGAAAGCCTTTTGTACATATACTTGTATTACTCTACATCTGTACATTTTCCTCTTACACTGTCTATTTTTACCAGCAACACAAAATAGCCATTGGCATTACGAAACTATTCTGACTGAGTAATAGTTTTGCTCCTGATGTGCTAATAATTAATTCTGTGAAGCAGTTCAGTGAAAACTAATTGTAATCTGTGCTGTGGGCTACCGCAAGAGTATGTAGTTCTAATGTTATTTTATGATTTTCTACTACTTTGTTTCCTTACACTTTGGGACACTTCAAACAACATCAAGCTGTATCTTAACTAGGTACTTGTCGGGAAAGTAATGCTGGGCTTTCATGTAATGATGAGACTTAATCACGTATTGACTCTGAACTGACACTGTTTCCCTATATTTGCAAGTATTTAATTGCTTCTGAAAGAATTAATTCCTCTAACTGATCAACAAAATAATACATAATGAAGTAGTTTCTCAACCTTCATTCTAATAATGAAGGAGCAGCAGTCTTGGACAAGCTCTCTATCCCACATCTAATGTATATCTTTTCATATGCAAAATATAGACCAGTGTTCAAGCTATTGTTCTGAACCATGAATAAGACTTTTCCACTTCAGAATAGTAGGTAATTTGCTTGCCTAATCCTCCGTTTGTCAGGAATTATTTGAATCAGGAAAGTGATTGCCCAGCTATTAAGGCCTAATGGATTCAAACTGCTATCTAAATATTAAATAGTAATTACAATTATTTATTGTCACTGAAGACAAAGAATATGTTTTGCAACCTACTTAAAAAGGGGAAAGTTCAGGCTCAAGAAGAGATGAATTTGTCAAAAATTTAATCTTAAACATTATAATAATATTGTATTTTGTTATGTAAAATACATTCATTTATTTGATTATATCAAAATCTTGAGTGAATTCACATGGGAAGAAGTAGCACAGAAATCTAAACAACCTATGATATTCACAGAGATCTTCAATCCTAACTAGTTAATAAGTGCAATGCTTTTAATCTCTGACAGAACATCTGTTTAAAGAGGCTGTTAGATAGCTTTCGCAGCATCACAGCATTAACTTTCAGCATAATTACTTCTTACATTTTATTTCTAGTAGATTTAACCACTGGGTTTTTTAAAGAACATTTTTTTTCTTGACAAATAGTCCCAATGGTATAAGTCTCATAATTTTAAGTGAAAAATTTACCAAAAGTATATAGGAAGAAGAAAGTATAAAAAAAATTCCATAGTGATTTCTTCAGACAAGAAAAGCAAGAAAAAAATTTCAAGATCATGAACTACTTCATCTCCTTTTTTTTTTTTTTCTTAATTTAGTCCAATCAATGCAACAAGTCATCATCATTATTTGACAGGTTTTTTCTAGCAAGAGCGATGTGTTTGTCCCTAAGAGCAATTCAAATGGTATGTGTCCACCTTAGAAGAAAAATGTGTTAATATTGTTGCTAGAAATACAGAATGATGTCAAAATTCATTCTCCAGAGACCAAATAAATCTAGTATCTTTTACAACTACAATTTTAAAATTAAACTAGTACATGTAATATACCTCTTGAAATCCATCCTTGGATGGATCCATCCTTTCCATCCTTGGAAATATTCAAAAGCTGTTTGGACATAGTCCTGGGCAACCTGCTATAGGTGACCTTGCTTGAGCATGGTGGGGGTTGGATCAGATGACCTCCAGACGTCCCTTCCAGCCTCAACCATTCTGTGAATCTGTCAAATCAGGCTCAAACGAATTTACTTGTTTACTCAGTATCTCATCTAGTATCAGAAGTGAATAATATGGTTCATTTTCTGTAAAAGGTTTTATTTTATATGGTTCGTCTGTATCAGTGTAGGGTGAACATTTCTGACAGTTGGTTATCTTAGACTGAAAGAGTGACTAGAACAGGTGAAATAAACTATTATTTGGAGTTACCTGACTCTCCTCATTGATTACAGACAGTTTTGACAGCTAGGTAACCTAGAAGGTATTTTTTAGATGGCTAAAGTTAGATAATAAGAATCACAACCTGAAGGACTGATTTCATGTAGTTTGGGGCAAAAAGTCTTCCGTGTTAACCAATCAAGTGAGTACCAGACATCCTCTGTTGAAGAACCTGGCATGAGCAATGAGACAGCGTGAGTAGTTGAGATGTACATATTTATACTGCAAACTTCTGTAGCTGGGTAGGATTAACACTATCCTTAACTTTCTACAGCTAAATCTTGCAGTCAAACTTCACAAACATCTGCCTACTTTCAGATACCTGGTTTCAGCAATGCTTAAGGTAAGAATCTGAATTCACCACAGAGTGAACAGGGGTAATTAAATGACTAGGTTTGGGACTCCCAGGAAACACAAGCTTTGGAGCAGATGTGTAATCTTCACAAGAACATTTAAGAGAAGGGCTTCTCTGAAATGTTTTGAATGTCTTAGGCACCTGAAGCTCTGAGTTCAGTATACGTGCGAGATTGCAGTCCGCATCATGAAACTGCCTTTTTGACATGGGCTGTCTTTTGCATAGGGGTATCTGGCTTTTTCCTGGTAAAACAATTTCCAGAGGAAGGGAAAAAGAGGCATCACTTTCCTTTTATGTGCTTGCTTGTTGGATAAAAGAGCTATCTAGAAAGTCAGACGTGTTCTTCAGCCTCTTGGCTGAAGGCAATTTTACCACCAACCCAGCAGTCCTTTCATTTACACATCTAAATCTCACCTAAAAGACTTGCCCACAGTCAAAGTTCTCAGCTGTATTCCTCTAGCCAAAGGATTATATATTCCCATTAAGTACGAAAGAATATCTCAGCAGGTTAGAGGGGATTTTAATCCTTATGTTCCTAGGGTTTTTTAAGACAACACAACAAGAGTCTGTTTTAGTAAACATTTAGGTTTTGACAAAACTTTCTTGGTTGTGAACTTGTACAATTAATTGGAGTTTGGATTATTTTGTAATAAAAGGAATTGAAATAAAGCAATGTGAAAACTTCTCAGAATCCCAGATAACAATCCAGAATATCACTTATGTCACATTCCACGCAAAAGAGTGTCTCAGAAAATGTCAGCAACATGCCATATATTTTCTGTTCCGATTAACAGAAAATACCTTACAGTCCTGCAATCACTAAAGCGAAATTTATTACAATTCAAAGGCACGCATGATCCTCCATACTACTTAAATATTCTTGCATAAGCGTTATAGGGTAAAAATATGGCTCCTTCTTCCTAAATATAAAAGTATGTGGAAACACTTTTAAGATCTGAGGTGTAAATTCATGTTCCTGTAGGTCATTAATTCAATTTCATTACTATTTTTAAATGTGACTAAGAGAATATATGTCCTTAAATAATTCAGAAACAAATCCCACTGAATATTAGCAGGCCTTGGGCAAGCACTGCAGTGTGCCTGTAAGCTGCAAACTTACTACATCTGATATTGAAAACCCTCGTGATTTTTTTTTGTAAAATGGCAGCACATTGTCAAGCATAACAGGAACATGCAGAGAATCAGACAGTATGAAAGCATTAATGCTGCAAATGCTGTTAAACATCTGTTTTAATTTAAACCTTCACACGTGTGGACTCACTGCCTGTTTCTTCTCCACAGTTAATGTTTGTACCAGACAGGAATCTTACAGTTTCTGAGAAGGCACTTTGCATTCATGTGAGTAAAACACTAAGGGAAGTTAAAAAGAACAGAAGTGGGTAATATTTATCAGCTGTCTGAATGTTTTTTTCAAGCTAGTAGGCATATCATGTTTGTTCAAACACTTATGCAATATATGTACTATCTTAACTTGAACATGCTTCAAGAGAAAACTTGCCTCTTTCCATTTTCAAAAGTCTCACTCACTGAAATATAAGCCAAGGTTGATTCAAAATCTGGTGAATCTTTGCTTCCAGAATGTCTGTATCCTGCACATACTACATTCTGTATTTCTACATTCTGGAAACTATATTTTCAGTTCTAATGCTGAGAACCATTTGTGCCTGTTTCAAATAAATTTGCAGGAGAAAGATTCGTAGCTTCATATATTTTTGTTATTTAAAGGGTCCGTGAAACATTTCTCCTTAAAATCAACCTTGCATACTGCAAGTGCTTAAAACCAGAATATCCAATTAAGTTTTCTAGATGTACCATTATTCCTTGGTAAAATTCAGTAGTAAAAGCTTTGACCTCCTTAGACTTCTTGCTAATTGCTAGACTTAATTAACAGAATCACTTTGTTATTTTAAGTTTTACACAAGAGTTGGAAAAAAACCCCATTCTGTTAAGTATGAAATAAGGACAAGTGAACCTATGGGGTGGGAGGGACAGTGAGGAAAACGTGAGAGACTGGTGATTTTGCAGGTCTCTGGAGTTATACTGTGGTGTAAGTAAGTGGAGAAAATGTTCTGGGAGAGAGCTGGATGTAATACGCATAAGGTTTTTACTTTGCTATGATTCTTTCCCAGCTCTGAGGTAAGTAGAGGTAATTTTCTCTTTCGCTCTGTTTTGTAGTGAAAAACTAAAAAATGTATCCTCAGAATCTGTGGAAAATCACAAGTACAATGGGAGCCTGGGTGCTTGAACAGTTAAACCTTTAAATGTCACTTTAGATACCTTCTGAGCACTGGCTTTTTATTGTTATTTCTTAGAAACCGCAGAGAGAAGTCACAGTCCTGTTTTGCTGGCAATGTATGTAAACACGACGACAGTCCCCACCTCAGAAATCTACTGTCCTCAACATAACCTGTGCTTGTCAAGTCTTCAGTCATACATGTTTAAGGACCAGAACCTTATCTGATCAAAGCAACTTAATGCTTGGGAAATAAATATGTTATTTTCATTTATATCAGAAGAAAGGATTTCTGTGAGTAAAGGGAACCAGAGAAGGACATGAGAAAAGAGTCTAATTTGAGGAACTGCAAATGTGGTTAGAGTTGCAGATTTCCTTGCAATGGAGTTTCTCAGGGATTTGAAAGGCATCTTTGTATATTACATTTTGGAAAAAGGAGAGATGCAATCAATTGGAGACATGGGACATAACTTTATTCTTTGTCAGAAAAATATAGACTTGATCTCTTTCTGAGGATCTTGCATTGAGAAGCTGCAACGTTAGCAAAAGTCCCATGTTCAGCAGCAGCAATTGTAAGTAGGAATTTGGACAATACATTTTCTTTCCATTCCCTGGACATTTCTTTAAGTAGCTATTTATCTAAGAGCCATTTTTGGACATTGCCCAAGAGCACAATTATACAGGCTTCCTAATTTCCATCTGAAAAATAGTACCAATAACTTCAATACGCATCTCGTATTTTAAACACATTCAGCATTCCCCAAATTTTAATGGTGATTAGTGAAACTAATGACCACAAATGGATTTGCTTGACTTGATTGCAGAAGCTGTTAATATTAGAGGTTGAGAACATTAATCTCTTACTTCGATGAGCATTTAAAAGTGTGGAACGTAATGACTTTTCTGTGCATTACTTTCAGTATATTGCTAAATATTAAAAATTATTACATTATTACATTAATAACATGTCTCTGCTACCAAGAAAAGTGTCCCAGAGTGGCAACGTTTTTATTTTACAGAAGAGCTTTTCCACAGTAAGACTTTCTTCAAAAGTCATCACCAAAGGAGTGGTGTTTCTCATACTAGACTATTTCCAGTGCATTACTGAACCAAACCTGCAGGAAATAAAGCATAAGCCTCTTCTAAGTAAATAAGCAGGACTAACTGGTATAGATTAAATTGTTTCTTTGAGAGACCTACCCTGTGGAAAAAAATAATTTAAATTACATTTTAAATTACTCTAACTTCCTTTAGCTGTTTCCTAATGAGTTACCGAAACTACAGTTACAACTCACATCAGGGAACCACCCAATTTGGCATTAGCCTCTACATCTACTTTTAACAGACAAGAATGAAGCAATATTTTAGAAATTAAAGTTAAATTGCTGCAGCTGGGGCACAGAGAAGGATGCTTGTATACTTACTCTTACTTACAGTTCATACAGAATTCTGTATTCAGTCTCTCATTTTCATAAGGTCTAAGAACCAATAGTATTGCTTTCTAAAAAGGCAGTACCCAGATTTCAATAATTGATTCCAAGTATAATCTTAGTTCGTTTACATGCACAAACCACACTTCCAACCTATGTGATTAAGTAGCAACTAAACAATCATTTTCCTCTATCTCAAGTCAGCTTCAACATTCAATGCCTACAGAAAAATTATTTCTCAAGAATTGTCTAAGCTCAGAAACCAAATAGGATATAAACCTTTCACTCAGCTTCCTCCTCAAACAGTTTCTGCACAGAACTGAACATATTTCTCTAAAATAAAACATTTATTTGTGTATACAGGAGAAATGCATTAAAAGTATGTGCAATAATCCCACGTGTGAATTCTCACCATAATGTAGAATCAGCATTAGCTCAA
The DNA here is from genome assembly GCF_965638725.1 of Aptenodytes patagonicus. Lineage (NCBI taxonomy): Eukaryota > Metazoa > Chordata > Aves > Sphenisciformes > Spheniscidae > Aptenodytes > Aptenodytes patagonicus. Next base: position 39,787,176 of record NC_134955.1, on the reverse strand, counting down.
TACATAAACCTAGCTTTCCATTGTCTCTACAAAAGAAATTCTCTAAGGTAGGGTACAGTGATGAAAAATCCATGATATCAATCTTTGAATCTTTATTTCTAGCTCTAATTGCAGTTTATTAATTAACGTGTTTAGTATGCCAATAAATAGGGAAAATTGTAATGAAGCTGTGCAACAACCTGGAGTTTTATTTCTAATGCTCTGATACATTTTTTTAAAAGTTTTTTAAGGAACTGTGATGAGTCAGACAGTCTCCCCAAACAGAACTGTTAGAAAAGTTGAAAACTGTGTGTTTAAATGGTTTTCTGTGGTGGGTTAACCTTGGCTAAGGGCCAAACTCCCACTTAGCTGCTCGTTCACTCTCCCTACTCAGCAGGACAGGGGGAGAAAATAGGATAAGAAAGACTGTGATTTGAGATAAAGACAGGGACATCACTTACCAATTGGGTGGGGAAAATTAATTTAATTTATTGCCCATTAAAATAGATTCAGGTAGTGAGAAACAAAGACAAATATTAAACCAACACCTTTCCTCCCTGCCTTTTCCATGCTCAACTTTACTCCCTCACTTTGAGTATGAGCTGTGGAAAATTTAAAGCAACTCAGTTCAAAGAAAGAATCTTCTGTAATGCTAATAACTCATCTTGTGTTTATTACATATCTTCCAGCAATTTTTTTCTCTATCACATGACCCTCATCTTAAGAATACTTTTATTTTTCCCCCATTCCAGGATGGTATTTTTCCAGACTTGATCAAACTTTAAGGACTTTCATAAATTAAACTGAACTTTGAAATTCAGGTGCATAACTGTAACTGCAATAAATGGACACTGTTTGCAGCACTGTAAATAGAGTTACTAAGAAAGCAGAACTATTAAGCTACAGGCTAGATGGTATCTGAAATTCCATATTCATTGTGCTGGTTACCAGCAATTTTATAGCATTTTCCTAGATGTAATAATAACAATATGTTAGTAAGATTAAAGTTTTGTGATTTACCTTGACATCTATATTATCTAGCATCTATATTAACTCTCCAGCAATTACCATCTACATTAACTAGGAACCTCAGGTTTTATGGCATAAAAAGTAGGATTCTTGTTCTCATAACTTCAGTGAAAAACTTCAGAGAGAGACCCCATAAAAGCTAAATAAAAAAAGGAACAAAGATAGAACCCCATCTGGAATCCAAACTGATTTGTAAGCCAATTTAGTAGCTTTAGAAAGCTTTGGGATTGGCAATGCTAGATTCAAGCCTCCACAGTAACAGCTGTTGTTTTCCTTTTTTTTTTCCCCCTTGTTTATTTGGGGGAGGAGTTATGACTTTGCCTGAATTAAGACATGTGTTACATAGAAAAGAGCACTTCTGAAACTTGAATAGCCATTCAAGACTTTAAGTGAAACAATGGTGCTGACAGAGCAGAAATTGAGAAGGGTGAATGCTTGAAAAGATGAGTAAGAGATGTATCTCCAGAACAGTTATTCCCTGAGGAGGTTCAGCAGGTAATGTCAGACAGAAAAGAAAGATTTTTTCGAAGAAGAGAATAAAAGCCCTAGAAGTAGGAAGAAATTGGTTGCTATTGCAAAATAGGGCAAATTATGGGTCACATATTTTTCTCTGAAGTCAATTGTATATTAAAAGATATACTATATCTTTAGTTACAATATATCAATACTATTTAATCAATTTGGTGACTTTTATAATTTGTAAGTCTTTTGATCAAAATCTCCCTGAAAATGTATATAAGCACAAAGCCAAAGCACTAATTAAGTTTTAGATCAAATTTATTCGAGTCGCCTAGGTTGTTCAACAAGCGCTTTCAGTAAGCATAAACTGGCACAGATATTGGAGGAAGCATTACTGGTCACCACTGAAAACATGCTCCTATCCTCATTCCTCCCGTCCCTTATACCTGCACAAATGATTGTGTGTGCTTATACAGTGAACTGGTTCAGAGAGCTGAGCAGATAAAAATGGAAAGGGGGAGGAGAGAGGGAGGAATCATTTTCTGTCAGATCAGATCCTGCATCTGATTCACTACTTTGACACATGAACAATTTTCTGACACAGCTGAGCCTTGAAAGCAGGGCGCGCATAGGTAAGGAGCGAGCAGGACTTCTTTAGGTGGAAGTGGTGACCCGTAACTGCTGAAATGGCTGCTGAGAAATTCCCATCTGAGAAGCACCAGATTCAGTTTGTGGCATGAGGTTACTCTGCTAAAAATATTTTCTAAAATAATTGACAGGTTGACTTTTTATTAGCAGCATTTATCTGTAGCAGGATTATCTAAGCAAGTAAAACAGACAAACCCAGTAAGGATCAGAAAGGATAAGCTACAATAGCCCTATTTCTATCCTGCTGTTAAATTTTTTTTCTGCAGTGTTACATGTTTCTCTCTTGCACTTTAGCCTGAATTGCACCATTTTCATCTATTCAATGATACTTTAGGATTTAAGATCTTCTTTTAACCTTCTCAGCTATATGCAGGTTACCCAGCCTGGTCAGCTAATGAACCCAGACATCCTCTTGGTAATGATACTTATTTACCTTTATACATCAGTTCAGAATCCAGTGTTGTGAGTAATGAGCTATAGTGAAATTTCTTCAACAGATAAGTATCAAATGAAAACTAATGTTTGCCTTCTAGTAGCTCCTACTGGATTGCTGAGCAGGCAACAACCTTATGTTAATTTTTTGACCTGAGTTATTTCTGGCAGTGGCAGAAGCTAGAAGAATGTATCATGAGGCCAATTTGCACTTTGTGTGTAGCTGCCAAATACAGGTCGCTGTTTCTATCTAGGGAGAAATAGCTTGTCTTTTCCTTTTCCTCTCTTCTTTCATGATAACATTTTCTGCAGGAGATTCTTCTTCCTAGCAGTGCCAGCTCCAACGGCAGAATACAATTCCTACAGCCCAATGCACAATCTATAAAATTATTTAACTGAAACCTTCTTTTTTTTCTTCTGCTACTTTAGTCTGGCATACAGCTTCCTTTAGGAAGGGAAATATTTTCTCCTCAGACAGCAATTTCATACTGTTGATCATCTCCTTCATTGACTAAAACCTTGTATGAAGAAATGAAACCAAGTATATTTTGATTCTTACGTGCCAGTAACTGATCACAATAAAATATAACCTATTACAGATATCTGCTCAGATTTCCTGTGGCATTGAAGAGGCAGAAAGATACTGTTGAACTTCACCATAGCTGTATCTTGTCTTTTGTACATGAGAACAGAACTGGTAACTGGCTATCTAGTTCCACACTAAAACTGATTTGGGATCCTTGCTGCTGTGTGTGCTGGAAAACAAGGTACAATGTGGAACTTCACAGGCCAGAAAATGGCATATGAATAATTGGTACACATCAGAGTTCTCCAAATATCATCAAATTTATTTTTGGAAAAGTGGGTAAAATATGCAAAGGAGCATGTCAGGTCTCCTCTGTAGTCTTCTGCCCTCTGCCACACATAATTATAGTACAGTTTGATTTTGTGGGACCTCTGTGGTCCCAGGTTAGGATGTACATGTGGTCGTACAGAGAAAAGGAGTGAGGTGTTACCTTAGGCTTCCTATACTGAGATGTGGGTCAGCCCAGGCTAAGCACATTTTAGTTCATTCTGTTATATGAAGAATGCTATCATTTGCTGTGGGGCTTCCTGGAGCTGAAGTGCTTCTTTTAGTCTGGTTTTACTACTGGTAGAATGGCTGAGGCTCTTCAGGAGATTTTTAAAAGAGGTTTTCAAATAAAAGCTTAGTTTCAGTTTCCTGTTCCTAAGAAGTCACACAGGACATACTATTCTGCCTTTTATAGAAGCTGTGTTTTAAGAGTGTGTTTTAACAGAAATGAAGCTATTTTCAAAATACTTCAAAATATAAAACTGTGCTTCCGTACTGTTGGAGCCTCCTTTCAACATCTTTCAGGCTTAGGTTAAAAATCAAAATATCTTCTAACTGAACTAAGCACAAGGCCTCCCCCATATAAAACAACGGCCATGCACATATTAAGAGGAAAACACGCTCAAAGATGCAACGTAGTCCTTTAAGAAGAGCGGTGTGCTTGTCCCTGTACAGCTTGCTCTCTGATAACGGCTAAAGCTGAGAGAATAGTAGAGCACCATGTTTTAACACTCTCGTATTTCAAGTCTATAATGCCTAAGATTGTGTCTGCATAGTATGTAGGTCTGCAAGTGAGGTGTGGTTTTTGTGTCCTTTGCTGTTCTCCGTCAACATCTATGCAAGGACAGCTGCAGCTTGGCCCCTTCAGGAGTCCTGGAGATTAACTATCCACTGGTCTTAGAGACAGCCATATCAGCTGCCACGCAGATTTTACTGGTTTAAGCTTAAATAGATAGAGAATAAAAGTGCTGGGGCATAGACGTGCTAAAGCAGAGCAGGAGTAATTTTCAAGGTAGGATACGGACAATTTGGTGCTTGCAATTAAAAAAAAAAAAACAGAAACAGGTACCAAGGGCTTGCAAACAAAATTTTCAATCTGTCACAGGAATTGTCTTTCATGTTGTGGAAAATTAAAGCCCTGATGATTTCTCATTAATCACATTTTAATAGAAAGAAATAATGATAACTTCATGAAACTGTGTCTGATTCACGCATATTTTAGGTCTTCCAGGGCTTAAAAATGCTTATATTTGTTATGAGCAATGGGTAGCTGCTGGAATGGGCACTGACACTCTGATACCAGGATGACTGACCTGTTCATCCAGATGTTTCCTTGCCAGCTGGAGAAGCACCCCTCCAACCCATCCTCCTGACTGCTGTCATTTGGCCATTTCTCACACCGAATCACAGAATAATTTAGGTTGAAAGGCACCTCCATTGGCATCTATCCCAACCCCCTGCTCAGAGCAGGTCTAATTTTACCAGGTTTCCCCAGGCCAAGTCCAGTCAGGTCCTGAACACCTTGAAGGCTGAGGAGTCCACAACCTCTGGGGGCAACCTGTTCCTCTTGGTAAAAAAGTTTCTTTATATCTAATTGGAGTGTTCCATGTTCCAGTCTGTGCCTGTTGCCTCTCATCCCATTGCTGAACACCTCCAAGAAGAGTCTGACTACATCTTCTCTCCATCCTCCTATCGGGGATTTGTAGGCAGCAGTAAGGTCTCCCTGGAGGCTTCCTCTTCTCCAGGCTGAACAAACCCAGTTCTTTTTATGTTCTTCTAGCATCTCCCATCCTCCAGCCCCCCAACCAGCCCTGCAGGAGCCAGCCCCATGAAAGCCAGCCTTCATGGCACATCTCCGCTCTTGCCAGCTTCTCACACTGCAGTCTGTCCTGCCTGGAACTTCATCAGCTGAGAAGGTGGTTGAATGCATAGGAAGGAGAGTAAATTGGGTGTACGGTTTTTGCTCCTTCATTCCGCTCTCACAAAAAAACTAATCGCTTTGAAATTTTATATCAAACCTGGCATTTATTTTTGGGTGAGAATAATAAAAACTTGTTCACCTGGCAGTTAGGCAAAAGTAAGTGAAATTACAGCATTCCCTCAACTGACTAAAATTTTTCTGATTAAAAAATAAAGGTGGGGCCAGAATGGAAAAATTGTGCATATTTTTAAGCTTTGCTGAATTCTAAACATTTGTCCTAAACACAGATAAATTTGGGTTGATCTTACAGTGATAGATGAGCTGCAACTAGAGAAAATAAGGCTTGACTTTTTTAATTAGAAAAAATATGTGTATAAGAAAACTATTTTAAAATAAAGATTTTTGAATGAGCTTTATATTACACTTGAAAAAGGGCATTTCTGTGTATACAAGGAAGGAAGATTAGTTATAAAACTATTTTTAAAATTGTGCAGACTAAATTTAAATTTATAATGTCTCTTGGAATGAAAGTATAAATATTTATGGATTAATGTTATTAATTTCTGTAGCAAATCAGATTTTTATTTAAATATTTCTGAAGTAAAGCTATTTCCTCAGATAATAGAATCCAAATTATTAAATAAATAATATTCATTTATAATAAATATCTAACATGATAGTTTGCAAATAGTTGTTTCTTCTGAGTTTTATCTCTTACTATCACTTATCCTAATAAGACTTGAACTGAAAAAGGTAATTTCTAGTATGACAAAGCTGTTCAAGTGACGAACTAACCCCTTAAATTAGATGGAATATTAGAATAAATTTTTCTGAACAAATCAAGTTTAATCCCCCAAGGGGGCTGGATTTTTAGACATTCAATAAAACCAGAGGAAATATCTTCAGAACCTGATTTAGTCTATTAGTCTATTGCTGCCTTCCACAAGTGTTAATTGCCATGGGACCTAAGAAGCGAATGGCACTTATACTGAAACTAATGGCAAATAATTTCTTAAAATGTCCTTTTTATGAATTATTTTTGTCTGTGTAATAGGCTATATGCTATGGAAGAAATCTTCAGAGAACTAATAGCAAATATCAGCAATTTATAACTGATTAATTACAGAATTACTACTTAATGATTATTAGAAGTTAGCTAATAATGTATTAATCCTTGTTAATGGAAGATAATATTGAAGTACGTATAACTGAAAGGTGTTTATATCCACTGATACAGGGAGCTGATATGATATTAGAAGATAAAATGCAATTTGTTTAGGAGTCTTGCTAGTTCACATACCTGTGATGCATACAGTATATAATATGGAGGAAGTTAAAAATACAAAGGAGCAGTTTTAGACAGTAGCCAAAGCTTCCAAAATTTCTGTTTCAGGCCTCTCCTCTTCTGTATATAAAATAGACTGAGAAAACAGACTTAAAAATGAAACTCTACAGCTAATATTTGGGGGGGGGGGGGGGTGTAAAAAAAAAGTAAATAGCATACAAGTTTGTCTACATACACATATATACGTTTTCCCCAGAAGAAAGAGAAAAATAAACAAAAGTAGATAATGAAAAAATCTTCCAGTGCTGGAAAAGAAATATGTTGAGAATGATTTTTTTTGTATTTTACCTGGAGTTTTTTATTTGGAGGGGTTTTTTTGCCCATTTTCCTAAGGTGGAAAAACCTTGTTTCCTATATGAGTAATTTTTAATAGGAATTTTTATCTTTAGCAACTTGAAGTGAACAAGCTTCCATTTTACAGCCAAATCTAGGAATCACGGCAGACCATGAAAAAGAACGACATTCACTTTTTTTTTAAAAGAAAACACCCAATATGAGAGAGACACAGGTGTTGAAAGTGAGCGTGGTGGTGCACAAGGTGGCACTGTTCCCCCTGGTGAGTTTAAATGCTAGTGTGGTGTACTGGGACAGGGCACAGCTGTCATTTAATGAAGTTGCCTGAATTCCTTCCCCATCCATTAATGCATATGACAAGGAAATGGAAAAATAAAATGTATGTTAATGCTTTGCTTATTACTTACTGATAGGAGTCGAGTAATACCCTATTACAATTCCAGTTATGTCTCTCACCTGCCTCTCTGTGCTTATAGTATGTAAAATCACCTCTGTTCACGTTACGGAAATACAGACTACAGAATTTCATTATGAATATCTTTTTTTGTTGTTTTTCTCATGGTCAGACATTTGTGATATGGTCTGTCATGTTCATTCTGCCCACAAATATACAGCAAATTCAGTAACGAGAGTAGCTCCTAATTACCTTTTATCTCACCTCTGTAATCTATTTTGCTATTGCTTTCTCTTATACTTTAAAAGAGCATTTATAGTTTTCAGTAGTTTTCAGAAAGGAAAATAATTCACTTTCTGGCTGTAATGCATTAACTGAAAAACTGTAAAATAACAGATGTCAGTGCAGATTGGATTTATTTTTCCAATATGCTTTTAAATGAATGAATGTGAAACTGTTAATATGTGTTGTATCTCAGAAAGTTGGTTATATTTACATGATTTTAATGTCTGTTTTTTAATGTTAGAACTGCAGTCACGTATGTGGGAGGTAACTGATGTTTGGCAGTTTCCCAAAAGAGCCTAGCTGCTATGAGCTTGTCATTTAGGATGACAGCCATCTTTTCTTTCCTATCTATTTTGTCGTTTCATAAATCAGATCTTTTTCTCACAATTAAATACTGAATGCAGTCTTTCTACTCACAGCAGAGCTCAATAGTCAGATAAGTGTTCCAGCAATGCTATATGGACAAATGAAGAAGGGTATATTTTTCCTGGAAGAAAGACATTCCAGTCTCTTAAAACAGTCTTGTATTGTGGTTGAAGCTGTACAGAGACATTTTCTTCTTGATGCAGATAAAGACATACATGCTGGTTCACTACCTGTAGGCATCTTGAGAATGTGATAAAATGAGATCCACTAATAAACCAACCTGCAGAGGTTATGGTCGGAAAAAATAACATTGTAAAGCGTGACATCCTATTACTCTGAATCTATATCCTTGAATGCTGTGGAGTCACATATACTTACTTTAGTGCCAAAGCCATTTTTTTTCACTCCTGTGTTACAGTATCAATACAGTTATGGAAGAATGAGCTGGACTGCAGCTTTCCTCTACATCATCCAAATTGTCAGCTTAGCTCTGTCTGCAGAGTCCTCATTAGAAAGGGGAGCGGAGGGAACGAACAGCTTGCTTTTTTCAGATTCCAGATGGAGTTTGTAAATCTGACAGGTGGAGAAGAGAAATGAGTGGGAAAGAAAAATTTTCATACTTGTGAAATGACAAAAATCTGTCTAGAAAGTCTTGAGAAAATGAATATTGGACAAACCAGGGTTGTATATTATACCTTTCTTGAGTATAACAGCATTTGAGGGGTTAATCATTCAAAAATACTTGTAACTAACACCCAGATAATCTGCAATTGGAAATATATCAGATGAATACCAGCGGAGATCCTTGTCCATGAATAGACTACTTTGCATAAAGACTTGCACTATCAGGTGTTTCATTTGAATCTCATTTTCCTGCATCCTCCATGTATGAAATATTTCCCTGCTATAGAAACATGATCTTACAGATACAGCTTACTTGCTTGTTTTTAAAATTCAATCATCTAATGTATTTTGAGGCATCAAATAACTGTACAAGGGCCATACGGAATGCACTTTTTACTTTGTTTCACTTAAATTTTTAAGATTTCACATAAATTTCAATATACTGGGTTCATTTTTGAGCTGTGATTTTCCAGATATGGGTATTAGATGACACTGCACAGGTGTCTAACTAGGTAGCCCTCTAGCTTCAGGTCAAGACTTACCTGCTTGCTTGCTTCACATCTGACTGTCACTTATCCTGAAATGAACTGGACTTAAATAAATACAGCAGTTAGTTTGTATAAATCATACTTTCCATTTTGCACATTTGCAGATACTGGAGGCAATGGAAAGGAAGCCAGGTTGAAAGCTTAAAAGCTAAGTTTTGTACTACAAGGCACTTAATTTCTATATTTCCCAAATGTATTTGAAAAGCAAAAGGTAAGGAAAGAGCATAAAAAAAAAAATTAATGTGTGATAATGAAATCATAAAGACTGAAAACCAAATTTCCTTTAACAGTTTGTAAATAAGTATGTGGATATATCTGATTGCTCTCTGCAAATTCAAGGTAAGCAGCTATGCAACACTACTGGCAGCAGTAGGTAGAGATGAGGTATATGGAAGCATATGGGGGTTTGTGGAACAGTTTTGTGGAGCAGTTGTGGAGCTCTGAACTAAAATTTTGCTGCCTGGCTGACTATCATTGTAGGAAGACAAACTACATTACACATGTGGTTCCTTCCAGGCCTATTTAGGAACAATTGAAGTGAAATCCCTGACCATGCTGAAGTATTTCCATTCATTTGAGTATGCCTGGATTTAATTTTTATTTACTTTAATTTAATTTTGTAGGCAGTCTGTTGTGTTCCCATCTCTGAATTTGCCTATATATTTATACAGACATATATATACACTATATATAAAAATACAATATATAGCACATATAGATTTATACACTATATGCACAAATATATATATACTTCCAGATTATAGTGTGTCATGATACAGCCTTTAGCTGGCTTGTACCAGAGCTACCAGAGCATAGGTAGGTAAAATTAATTCTAGATAAAATAAATAGCTGTATGTCACTGTGTTGAGCTCTCCAGTACTTTATGGCATTTGAAGATTCACAGTACAAGTAACTCTCAGAAATTCTTTGATATTACTTACGATCCAGACCCTGACCTTCATAAGAAGTGGCATACAAAAAATATTTTAATTTGATTGAAAGGAAATGGAATATGATTATCTTGAAACTAAGCAAGTTAATCCTGCACGATAATATATGCCTTTACAGAATTATTTCAAGATATCAAGAAAGAAAACTTACTTTCTGTTAGCCTGCCACTTTTGTATTACACCATTAAAACGCAATTAAAAAAAAAAATCTAATTTCCTTTTCAATTTTTTTATCATTTTTCCAGTTTTGTATACCATTAGTCTTGAAATAATTTATTAGTTTTACATTTTCTTATTGTGAGTTTTCTTAGTGTATGTTTCACTTGACTTCATGCAGGAGCTGAAAATTGAAATATAAGGAATGTTACATAGGGTCAGTGCAAAGGTCTGTCTAATCCTTGCAGTGGCTGATAGAATCATAGAATCATAGAATCATTGAGGTTGGAAAAGACCTCTAAGATCATCGAGTCCAACCGTCAACCCAACACCACCATGCCCACTAAACCATGTCCCTAAGCGCCTCATCTACACGTCTTTTAAATACCTCCAGGGATGGGGACTCAACCACTTCCCTGGGCAGCCTGTTCCAATGTTTAACCACTCTTTCAGGAAAGAAATTTTTCCTTACATCCAATCTAAACCTCCCCTGGTGCAACTTGAGGCCATTTCCTCTCGTCCTATCACTTGTTACTTCGGAGAAGAGACCAACACCCACCTCGCTACAACCTCCTTTCAGGTAGTTGTAGAGAGTGATGAGGTCTCCCCTCAGCCTCCTTTTCTCCAGGCTGAACAACCCCAGTTCCCTCAGCCGCTCCTCAGAAGACTTGTTCTCCAGACCCCTCACCAGCCTCGTTGCCCTTCTCTGGACACGCTCCAGCACCTCGACGTCCTTCTTGTAGTGAGGGGCCCAAAACTGAACACAGTATTCGAGGGGCGGCCTCACCAGTGCCGAGTACAGGGGCACGATCACTTCCCTACTCCTGCTGGCCACACTATTTCTGATACAGGCCAGGATGCCATTGGCCTTCTTGGCCGCCTGGGCACACTGCCGGCTCATGTTCAGCCGGCTGTCGACCAACACCCCCAGGTCCTTTTCCGACAGGCAGCTTTCCAGCCACTCTTCCCCAAGCCTGTAGCGCTGCATGGGGTTGTTGTGGCCAAAGTGCAGGACCCGGCACTTGGCCTTGTTGAACCTCATACAGTTGGCCTGGGCCCATTGATCCAGCCTGTCCAGGTCCCTCTGCAGAGCCTTCCTACCCTCGAGCAGATCAACACTCCCGCCCAACTTGGTGTTGTTTGCAAACTTACTGAGGGCGCACTCAATCCCCTCATCCAGATCATCGATAAAGATATTAAACAAGACCGGCCCCAGTACTGAGCCCTGGGGAACACCACTCGTGGCCGGCCGTCAACTGGATGTAACTCCATTCACCACAACTCTCTGGGCCCGGCCGTCCAGCCAGTTTTTGACCCAGCGCAGAGTCCACCTGTCTAAGCCGTGAGCCGCCAGCTTCTCTAGGAGAATGCTGTGGGAGACGGTGTCAAAGGCCTTGCTGAAGTCCAGGTAGACCACATCCACAGCCTTTCCCTCATCCACTAGGCGGGTCACCTGGTCATAGAAGGAGATCAGGTTGGTCAAGCACACGCGTAAGGGAAGAGTACAAGAACCAGGGCATTTATATGATCCTTCCGCTTCTGGATTCTTGCAGATCAGTTAAGCTGGAGGTTTAAAAGCAAAATTTTATGTTTAATAGCTATCAGTGGAACCATCTTCCAAAAATTATCTTCTCCTATTGTCTTTTAATATATGAAAAAGATTTGTGTTTGGTTTTTACTTACAGTGCTTTACCCTTAAGCCTTTATATTAGAGACTGAATCAAGATGACTGTACTTTTCCCTAAAAGGACAGCCCCAGAAGCTGTGAATCCATGAAACGATGTCAAAGCACCTAGAAAAACTGGTATGTAAAAAGCTATTTCTATAGTCCAAAATGGGCTCTTGGCAGGGCTTCAAAATCCAGATATAAATTCCTTCTGACCACAGAAGGCCTGCTTCCGGGTCACAGAAGAGCAAGTGCTTTCAAGGAATACGAGAATCACGAATTTACTCTCAGTGGAGTGTAAACTGCTAAAGGCTGCATGCCTGCAGCCTGCATTCAGAAAGAACTATGGCTCCTTTGTATTCACAGAGGAATATCAAACTCCTCGATATCTTCTGGGGCAAAAATGTATATGCTGGGAAAATAAAGGTCCTGCCTCTGCCACAGGAAAGTATTACACTGATGCTTTTAGAAACTGTGGAAGGATATTTGTGACCTGCTATGCCGTGTTGTACACCATAAATTCTTCAGTTTTTTGTTACAAGCTGTTATTTTTACTTTAGTTGGATTTAGAAAGCAAAATACCTTTTAAGCTAGTATTTCACACTTCACTGTCTGCAAAGTGTGCAAAAGGAAAAGGGCTGTTTACTGGTTGACTCAAAGAATTCTAACTTCTCTTCCCATTTTGTATCTTTATGCCTTAATCTAAGCTCTTTGGGAAACAGCCATACTATTTATTCTCACAGAGGCTCTAGGCAGAGATTTATTAGCAACGTGCTTCTGAATTCTTCAGATTAATATATGACTGAAATGCAAAGTGCTCTTACTGATTATAGAAATTGCAGCCTAGATAGCCAGGATAAAACATTTTTCATAAACTTAAGCTGGAATCAAATGCTGCTGCATTTGTATCCAGAGTGTGTGTTAGAGGTAGGTAGTAAGAGGTACCAGCGTTTCATTAATTTTGTTTCCAACCAAAAAAACATGTATTCTAAAAATATACTGAAAATATTACTTGGGCAGCCTCTAAGAGTGCTGGGCTTCAAATTAGTCATCAAGTACTGAAGGATAATTATAGCACCGTAGCAGAGTGAGTGTGAGGAATTGTGGTTCTCGTTGCTGAAGCAGAGACAATTGCTGTGAACAGGCTCCCCACCCTTGCCATTCTATAAACACTCAGTTTGGCAGAGTGGTGAAGAGACTGCTTAGCTTATTTCTCCAAAAACGTGTCCATGTATTGTTAGTCTGGAGCATTAAGAGGAAATTTGTTTTAGTCAAATCAGTAGTAATTTTGCTGTCTTCTTCAATAGCTATGTCTTACTCTACCATACTAACAGAGGCTCGAATATGCTTATTAGTCCGTTTCCCTGGCGTTAGTAGTATCCATCTGACAACAATACCTGCTTTCTGCAGAAGTATCCCCAAAGCCTCATGACCTCCTTGTGACCCTCCCCTCTCTTTCCATGGCAGTCCCCGCTACCCTTGCATGCACCAAAAAAGCCACACAGGAGTAGGATGAAAAACAACCCTCTCCTTTCTGAGGCAAAACCCATGTTTCAGGTATCTAGGAACTGATTGACATGCACAGGCCTTTTTTACTCAGGCTATGAATGCCTGCATCATACGCCTATATGGGAATATTTGGCACATAAAAATTTCTTAGGCAGTCCCCACAGATGCTTTGATCACCACCGTACTTTGTCTCCAGCTTTCACCAAAACCTGAACTGTACACAGTAGCAATCTGCTCTATGCAGGGACTGCAGATGCAAAATGTAATCCAAGGACTCTAACGTTTGATGAAGATGCTGTATATGCTGGTACCAGAACACGCTCTAGAGAACTTGGTTTTGTTTCTCTGTCCCCTTGTCAATCCCACATACCTTTTCGCATTTTTCTCCAAATCTCTCTTCTCTCTTTCCAACTTCCAGAATGGCCAAGACAGATCTGCAAATTTGGCAGCAAATTCCCCAAGAAGGAATTCACCTATCTTTTTCTCCAAAAGTAGCACAATGTGTTGGGGACAGGTTGAGAGCACTACTTCAGCAATGCCTCTCATGGCTTCTCCACGCTGTTGGCCCACAGTGGAACTCCTGCCATATGGAGAGGGATTTAACATGCAGAAGCCACTCTAGGTAGCATGGAAGTCTGGAAAAATGTATAACAATTGAAAAATTCCCAAGTAGCAAGTCATACATGTGATGCCTCAGTCTGCCTAAGGAACAGAAGCACGCAAAGCACCCCTGTTGCTGGTACAGCCACCGATTTCAGACATCCATGCTAGTTTCCAAGATGGCAAGAGAGTCAGCAAGGAGCTTGTGCAGAGCTCACCGTTTGCTCTCGCTAGGACAGACACAACAGATTAGCAGATTGTCTTAGACCAAGAAAAGAAAAAGCAGACATTTCCTTTCCTCTTTCCCTTTGCTTACATTTCTTAGCCTTTCCTTCTTCTCTAGAGGAATAGCTAGCATAACCATGCTGTCTCCTTCACAAACCTGAATCTGCAGTGTGGAGTTCAGCTACCTAAAAGACAAGCATCTAAGCTTTCTCACTGGAAATAAAAATACACCCCCATAGTCCCCTATCACCGTCTAAGGCAATGCAAGAAATGTTTTCAAAGTATGATCACGTGTTGACATTACTTTTGTGTCAGACACAATAGCCTATGAAGACATTGTAAAGAAACAGTTCTGATTTGAAATGCTTTTCATTTATCTGAGTATGGAAGTTCAGCTTTTTGTTCTGTGATTTAAAAATCATGTGAAATATTCTATTGTTAGACTTGTCTACCACTGAAAATTGGGAGTCTGAGTTCCTGTCCCATCCTTCATTTGCTCATGAAAGTGTATGTTCTTTATTGTAAACACAGTGTGTTTTTAAAGCATTGCATTTTATTTGCAGGTTTCTAAATTTCTGAAGCAAAGCAAAACACAGGTTTTAGTACTCTTGTATGCACATTAACCAAATCATATTTTTAACATTTGAGAAGGGGTTTCATATACAATGTAATGTCAACAAGTATTTTCTCAGCCCAATTAGCAAAATCGGGTTCTAGTGGAATTAATTATTGCTCACATGACAATCAAATGCTGGCAATGTGGCATCTTAGTTAGCAGAAGCATCATTTAAACATGATTTTGATATGCTTGTTAAAATAACAATCACATTATATAATAATGTTTATTCTATCTACACAATTTTTCTTCCTAGCTGATTTGTCATAACACAAAATGTCAATTCCCAAGTGCTAAAAACATGACTGCTTTGTTTGTATTTTAAGTATTTTTCCCCCTGCAATGACATTACTAAAAACATAATTTTGGGAGTAATTTTCAGTGCTATTCAATGTAATGTGTTTCTTGTCTGGAGTTTTCACCTAAAAATAAGTACCTACCTTGAAATCTTCACACTCTTCATTCTATTGATTTTTAAACATTTTGTGCACGCTACAAAGTAACAGTAAATTTTTAAGGAAATATACCTCTTGTCCTTTGTCACTATATCCTGTTTTGTCACTATATCCTGTAAATAAAAATTACATAAGAATCAATAGGGGTTTTTTTTTCTTATTTCTTCTAGTGATTACCCAAAAGGACTGGCATCGGTATCATTTATGTAAAGAACTTCAATAATTTTAACTTAAGAGAACATACTTGTTCTAATATTTAATAGCTAATATGTCAATTCAATATACACTTTTTGTTCAGCTTGGTTTCAATTTCTAACAATTGTCTTTATTGATCAGTTGTGGGTTTTTCTATATCTAATTAGAGTCCCAGAGCTGTTGGGAGATCTTGCTTTTTTTTTAACCAATCCTTACGTACTGAAAATCTCCTTACTCATCACTGAAATCTGAATAAACATTATCAAAACCTTTTGTTTGATTATAGGGCCACAGGAAAATTTAGTGACTTCTCTTAACTAACATCTTGAACATAGAAAGCCCAATAAATATTGAGTGATTTTAATGTTGCTTTG
Source organism: Aptenodytes patagonicus (assembly GCF_965638725.1). NCBI lineage: Eukaryota > Metazoa > Chordata > Aves > Sphenisciformes > Spheniscidae > Aptenodytes > Aptenodytes patagonicus. The sequence goes on along the minus strand of NC_134955.1, from coordinate 39,771,253 downwards.
CTTCAGGCTGTCAGGATGAGTAGCTCTTCAAGAAGCTTGGGAGAACTATAACAAACACCAGAACATTTGGGTTAGGCCAGTTATTGTCTGAGTAAGTTGCTAGGTTTTGGGTAAGTGATTCCCCCTCTTCTGGGTGCTGATTGGTGAAGAATTGAGAATTAAGAACAGATACTACAGGCAGCATCATGTACGTAGCCCAGATACTACTGGCAGGAGAAAACACAAGGGATGATCCCTTCTGTATCTGCCACTCACAGAGATGATGGGCATGAGCTTTTGAACTGGTGAATGCCACCTCCTGAATTATTTTGTCAGATGATAGTCAACAGTAGGCTTACTGGCTGCCAGAAATGTCATTGTCTACTTCAGCATCTAAAGGGTGAACTCAGCACAGATTTACGTGCGTGGGCATCGACTCTTTCATCTGGAAGCTGTCCCTTCACTGATGGCCACTCTACAGCACTCAGTCAGTATCTTCCTCAGGGTCCAGACACTATCTGGTGTAGGTGTCTGGATTTTTATGAGACAGACATCTGGCAGTCAGATGCACCGGTTGCACTGCCAGCTCTGCTCCCTGCCTACCACTCTGCGGTTTTTGGAGAGCAGGAAAGAGTGCTCACCGTTCAGTGACCGCATAGCTCTGTTCCTGATGTTGGGCTGCTTTCAGGTTGCAGACCAGAAAGGCTTCTAAAAAGCACTCTGGAAACAACTGGGCTGAAAGGTAATGATGTCCTGATAGTGATGCGGTTCTTTGTCTGGGGCTTTTTTGCAGGGCTGAGCTCAGAAGCAGGAGAGCCTAGGAACTGGCTGCCAAAAGCCTCCTCAATGTGCCATGCAGATAAGCAGAGGAAAAACACCAGGCAATCTGGAATAGCAGCCCACATGCCCGCAGAGCATGCAGATGTAAATGCCATAGTATGTGCTCTCCTTATTCATACCTGGTCCTATTCAAATCTGCACTACCTAGTGATCTGAAGGCATAGGGATCCCCTTTAAATGAACATGGATGCATGGCCTTAGGTACAAACAGAACTCCTTTGCTCCCAAAAGCTTTTCCTTAGTTTAATTTAGCTTTTGGTTATGTTAAACACTCATTCTAGCTATAATTCCTTGACTCAGAGTTCTCATTATTAACACCTGGGAACAAAATCACAGATCACCGAGTATTTTGAAATCAAATGTATTCTGAAAAATATACAGAAATCCGTAAGTTTTTAATTTACATCATTTAAACTGCCTTAACCTCTTAAAGGACACAGTGTGGTTATCTGTATATCATACTATGTATTATTGCAGTGTATGCTTTATTTTCTTGGGGAGAAGGCTTTACCATCATAAGTACTTGCATCTGCACTGTTGCACAGAAGAATATTAAAAAAGTCCAGGTAAAGGATGCCAGCTGAAAAGAAAAAAATGTCTTTTGGATTTGGTCTACAGGCTATAAGCAGTAGGGGAGTTGTTTGGTTTTTTAAACCCTGTATATGTATGAAAAACTTCAGATGAACAAAAAGATGTTTTTCCAGTCTTAGAAATATTTTTCACTGGTACACAAGGAAAACATTTACTTTATTGAGAGGAAAATGAACAGAAAATTTTGGGAAGATTACAAGATGAAAAAAGAAGTAACCTAATTGAAACTAGCCAGCTACAAGAAGACAGCGAAGTCAAAGTGCACATTTCAGAGCAGGTCCAGCACACCCTGCAGAATATTTATCATTAACTTTGATCATGCAATGGAAAAATACAAGTTAGCTGCAGTAATATTCTCACTCGTGGAACACTAACTTTTTAAACTAGCATTTGAATATTAACAACAGCGTATCATTTCATGATTTTCTCTTCCTCAACTGTCCTTTTTATTTTAGGAATTTTTGGCCTGACTGCTTTCTTCTACTTCCCCGTATGGGGAATCAAGTCTTAAGAGAGAGAATTTGCATAACAGGAATATTTTCTTTCTTTTTTTTTTCCTAACTTTAAAAAAAAAGGTTTACCTTCAGACACGAAAGCGAAAAAATACGACAAATATCCAAAACTTTTTTCACTTAGACAAGATGGTGTCAATGAAAGCTGATTTTAGTACTGCTTATCTGGACACTAAAGTGCTTATAAAGGAGAGAATTTATCCTAACTGTTTGCCAGAGATATGCAGGTTAAAAATAGCATGGTAGTGAAACAAAACACATGATGACAATGTGCCAGATGACAACTAAATGGCCTAGAAATGGAATAGGAATGAATTCTATGTACAATATCATCTTCTCACATGCTCTCATTTTCTACACAAATTTTCTTTTCTCAGTTATCTTATACTGTAGCACAAGACTCGAAAGTAGAATAGGTAACAGAATGCAGTGTTAACTTCAGGTTGGATATATGCTACTACATCTGGGGTTGGCGTTTGGGAGGGTGGGAGTGATTGTTTTGTTGGAAACAAATTCTGGATTTTATTCATTAACTGTATTCATCATTATTTCTCTTCCATAGATTGAACAAAAGGCAACTAATATTTTGTGTAACATTAGTTTATATATGGCACAGGAAACTTTTCTACTAACAGTACCGAATGTACTTTGAGAACTGAATTTATCAAGAGATTGGTTGGTTTTCGTATTTAGCTCTCTCTTCTCTTTCAGAGACAGAGAATGGTTTACTATGGTTTTTCTTCCCTTAGTTTGCAGAAAGTAAAATGTAGCTAAGAGAAACCAACCTAGAATCCATTTTTTAAATTTTAGCTCATTATCAGAAGTGTTAACAATAAAGCCTAATGAAGACAAAGCTTACGTTGCAAAGAGGGTCTGCCTAATTTATCCTAAGAAATGTTTATAAGGAACATTAATAATGACATGAAAGGAAGTTAGTTTGACTATTGTTACTATGATACAGAGAATGCAAGCTTTTCAGAATGAACCGCACTTTAAAATTAATCTCTGAGTATTCAGAAGAGCAAACTTCAAGTACCTGAAAATTTTATAATCCCTCTTGGGAAGTTAACATCACTGGCCATATATAGGTGTGTAGTGAAATTCATTTTCTAATATGAAGGAAAAGTCACTCATTCTTTTTTAAATCCTCAAGACTATTAATTTTTAAAGCACCTTCCCATTACATATGCTCAAATCTTTCAAATGCTGTACTGTAAAGACATTAACTTCCCTCCCCCCCAATTTATTATGTCTCTGTATATTGACTACAGCTATTTAATCAGCATTTTTAGTATTTAAAGAAACCTGATGGTGCTATCAATTGTATTATTTGGTAAGTGATTTCAGGTCAAAAAACACAGTATTGATTAGACTCCAGTTTTGAAAGAAATAAACAAACTGAACATCTATTGCTTTATCTTTCTGTGCATATATGTATGTGTACATACGTGTGTGTGTGTATATATATGCATAGCTGCTTATTTTGACAAACATGGTTTGACTAGCTCGCTCAGGGAATGGTGCCATTGATCAGTTAATCATAAGTGCAAAATTGTCCATTGGGCATTTAATTCATTGTCAGAATACACAAAGACATTTCACCTAGCTGATTTTTTAAATGATTGGAGAGACTGGGTACTACGCTATGTATGGGTTGAAAATTGATTTTCTTAAATACAAAATGAAACTCACAAGTTATTAAGTATGCATGCTTGCTCCTGTCCTCTGCTGTAGGCAGTGAGAACCTTCGAAAATTTGAGATGTTTACAGTGCTGGAGCTGACTGAACTCCAAGGGTCTTCTCTCTGAAGTAAGGATTGTGAGCCCTATTGCTCCTGACAGTTTTGGTGGGCAACAGAGAGCCCATGCCATGAGTAAGTACACACCTTTGCATTACTTAGGCCTCACTGCACAAGGCTGCTTCACCTCTACTGCAGAAATTCTCAGGGCACTTGTACTGAGTCTTTGAGGACTGTGATTATTTCAGTAAGGTGGTAATATTAAACAGTACCTCCACAGAAGCACACATATCTGTCTATATGCATATGTAGGATGTAGATACAGATATACATAAAAACATTAAAAAATATGTTCATTAAATAACCTATTAATTTCTTTCTTAAGGCCATTGATTTGATTTTTTCTGCCTCTGAAGACAAGATTTAATTTATTGTCATTGATGTGGGCAATGTATCTTACAGCTTTCAGGTTGTAACTGGAATCCTACCTAATAATCCTTACTATTCTAAAAAAGCACATTCTCCCGCATGCATACGTTCCTATCCAAGAAACATGTCCATACAAATTGTGTCTAATATAATTTCAGAACAACCTCAGGCATTGGCAATTAGTGAGCCTCTTTCAGTGTTAACTCCTTAACAGATTTTACCAGAAGCAGACTCAAATCTAGCCCTGAATTTAACACTATTTCACATATTAAGTCTATGATACAGAGAACTTTGAAACTATTTTCAATTTGATATGTCCTCACAAGAGGCAGACAGATGGTCAGTGGCAGAAAAACAAAGAAAACAAACCACAGGAAATCTATTTTAATGTTATTCTAGATTCATGTTAGAAAAAAAATTATCAAAACAATTCAAGGAGCAGTCGTGCACAATTATTTCTGGGACAGGTTTTCGTATCTGCCTTCTTGTATCTTTGTCAAGACTGGTTGCAGAAGCAAAGGTAAACATAATCATTAGAACAACATACGTGAGTTCCAGAGAATAAAGCTTGGCAAGGTCTTGAAGCTTCTCTAAGATTTATGTTCTTCCAGTTTTTGACCAATGCTGAATCAACTGCTTTGCAGATATGGATTTTCTGATTTTTATGGTTTTATTTGATGATTCTTATTAAAAAAAAAAAAAGAAGATATAAGCAGCAATGTTGGTGAGTGAAAATTTATTATAGTTCAGTGTGTATTTCAAAAGCATGCCTTATTGTGTCCTGCCTATGATGAGTTTTTCTAAGCAGAGATTTCACTTTTTTTTTACAATAAAATGCCTCCTTGCAATTTTTCTTACTCCTTATTTCCACTTTGAAGATTGAGCAATACACAAATTAGTTAGAAAAGATAGTACAATACTGGTTCCTTGAGGAATTTTATATGGCGGGTTACAAGAAACATTCTCTGTCCTACCAGAGATCTGACCACCACGAGGGCAGAGGAGAGCTTTGCAGAGTTTGCCACAGTCCTGGTCCACCTCCTCATGCACCCCTCAGTCCCGTGTCAGGATAAAACCTTCTCAGGCAGGTTTTGAATTCCTGTACTGGCCTCAGACAGAGCCTCCTCCCAGTTCTTCATCTAACTTAGTCATGGAATCACAGCAAAATTTAATTAGGTTGGGACCTTTATAGGTCATTTTGTCCAACCTCAAATCAGGGCTAACTTCAAAGATAGATTTGGCCTTCCCCATGATGGCTATTCCACTGCCCCTCTGAGCAACCTCTCCCTGTGTATTATCACTCTCATCACCAGAATTTCTTTGCAGTTGTACCTATATACTATACTGCAGTTGTGGCAGAATGATTATAGTTACATCAGTAAGACCTGTTAAGAAAAGCAGCCCCTCTTACAAAAAGCACAAAGTTACAGACCAAAACCTCTTCTGTTCCAAACCTACCAGCTGCTGTGCAATCATGGTTGCACTTTTAAAAATTACTTCTAATTTTACATTTCTCTCTCATGTATATTATTTTGGGCATTTTAAATGGTGCTTGAAGTCTGAGGCACCAAGATGCAGCTTTTAGTATCTCTGGGCCTCACTTCTTCAGTTGAAAGGTTAGAATATACTTCATAGAGTATTATGCATGGTAATTGCCAAAATCTGTATAGTTCTGCTTATTGGTTTAGAATGTTGAGTATAAACTGTCATTACCTGTGGATTTCCACTAAAAGCACTCTTTTCATCTTCAGAAGTGCCTATCACTACTCTGGAACATATGTTATCCACAGCTCTCATCCAGAGCTCCACTTATATCAGCAAGACTGTTATTCTTGCAACTTTAGGAAGTACAAGGTCCTGTCCTATTTCTGAGTCATAATCAGACATGAAGTATGTGATGATTTCTTTTCAGTTACAATGAGTTATAAAATATGCATTCCATTGCATTGCCAGTTTGCTCTAAGGATTTCTGTTCGTAGCCTTGAGTCTCTCATAGGATTACACTTTTCTTCAAACTGAATGTAAGACTCTGGCTAACATTTTTTTTCAGAAAATTGGAATTTAGGGTGTGTGCATGTGTATGTGTGTGCGTGTCTGTAATTAGTTATGGATCCAGACAATTGCACACACAAGTGACAGCATTCAGCTATCTTTCAGAGTCAACTAAAAGGCAAGGTAGTTTGACCTTAATTTTGTCATTTGCATATGCAAAAATATAAGTCAGATTGAGGAGCTTTTGAAAACTTTGCTTCTTCATAAACAATTGTGAAGCCAACATCATAATATTGATGAAAGTACTACAGTTTTTAAAAATCTATTGTCAATGCTTCCTCCAGCACGTAGTGTGTCTACAGTTATCTATCCATCTGGTCTTTAAACCTCCTCCTCCTCATTATTATCAAGCTGTTTCAAATACAATATTTAATTTAAGGAAAATACATTTCATGTACATTTTATATTTCAAATATAAAACCACATAATGGTTTACACCTTAAACAAAATTAGGGTCTATAATCACTGCAGTAATAAAAAATAAACTGAATGGTTTTCTGGAAAAACATCACTTTCCCAAAACAATCAGTTTTTTCTTTTTTTTTCATTCACAGCTGCAAGTTGAATTGAAAAAGAAACTTGTTTCTAAGGAAGGAACATATTTGTATTAGCTAATCTGGGACATGATTTAGGAAAGAATACTACAGAGCCGATAAAACATTACACAAGTGCTTTGTACAGGCATCACAGTAAATTATCTAGTGCTGCCTGCTTTTTCTCTGCTTTACCATGAAGGGCGTTTTTCAAATAATTGCTATAAACTTTCTAAGTACTCTTGTTTGCAAAGCAAAAAAATCCTCAATTGTAAAAAATTTTAAATTAACTGTTATGAAAGCATATTTCTAACCTTTCTAAAGTCCTTGAATTTCATACTCAGCCCCGTGATCTCTAACACTAGTCTCCACATGGCTATGATACCAACCACGTAGGGATGACAAACAGAAAGGCATGCTGTGCAAATGATACATAATTTTATGTTGCATTCCCCATACCATATTGCGAATCACACTAGAATTTCTGTGGTCAAGTCATATACTTTGTTAGGCCAGGCAGCATGTGACGTCACTCCCCTGGTAAACATAAACATTATGCATAGATTTTATCTGTTGTTCAAGAGAAACCTGTAATTAGTGACTAAGACAACCAGATCTAATAAAATGCTAGGGTCTTTCAAGTCCTATAAGCACGCACTAATCAAACCCTCCCACTGGGTTTGGGGTGGGAGGGAACCCAGCAGCTCCCACTGCCGCCTAACCCACCGTATGTCTTTTCAGAAAAGTGCATCTTTTCAGAAAATGTAGGAAAATGTCACAAACATTTCCAAGATGCCTGAGGCTCACTTGTGCTCCCCACTGCCTTGCTGTGTGTCTGAAAGCTTTCTGAGATATCACTCATCATCTCATTCTTACACGGCTATTTTTAAAGTGGTCCACGCATGTGCTGTGACAGCAAGCCCCAGTACTCTCATTTTAGGAAGTTGGACGGTTCTAATGAATCCCAGTAATTTGGGATTTGAATTTTCCACACATAGGCATATATATATATATATATCTTGATGTTATCTTAATTAGATTTGAATTATGGGCTATTTCTTTTGGATAGTGCTCATACTTAATTAAAAATTTTAATTTTCAATTGGAGATGAGGCTTAGAGGAGACCTGAGTTTGCAGTTAGGGATATTACTTTTAATGTAAACAGGGAATTAATAAATATTAGAAGATATCAGTGAAGAAACAGAGTGAACAGAAAAATGATGATGAAATATTATTTGTCTTTTTGTGGTGCTTCATTTTGTCTGTCTTAAAGAAAGATAAAACAATCTTGCAGAACAGCATCCTCCACATACTGGACTTTTATTGATATTTTGAAATACTGAAACTTCCTGGTCTTGTTTTATGGTTCTGTCAGATGAGAGTCCCTCGATGAAACACTTGCTTTGCTTTATATGTCCTATAGATCCTGCTGTGGAATATCCCATATCCAGGCTGTTTTCTATAAAGTGTTGTTTGTTCAGTCTGACTTGCTTCCCAGCCTCAATCCTTTTGGTTGTTCTTTCAGCCTCATAGACGGAATACTTTCAAGGTGGTACCTGGGGGGCTCTTTATTATGCGGGTGTTGCGGTTTAACTTGGCAGGCAGCTAAACACCACACAGCCGTTCGCTCCCTCCCCGCCCTCCCCTCAGTGGGATGGGGAAGAGAATAGGGAAAAAAAAGTAAAATTCATGGGTTGAGATAAAGACAGTTTAATAGGACAGAAAAGGAAGGGTAAATAATAATAATGATGATGATAAAAGAATATACAAAATAAGTGATGCACAATGCAACTGCTCACCACCCACCGACCGATGCCCAGCCAGTTCCTGAGCAGCGGTCACCCCCGACCCCGGTCAACTCCCACAGTTTATATACTGAGCATGACGTCACATGGTATGGAATACCCCTTTGGCCAGTTTGGGTCAGCTGTCCTGGCTGTGCCCCCTCCCAGCTTCTCACTGGCAGGGCAGGAGAAGCTGAGAAGTCCTTGACTAGTGTAAGCACTGCTTAGCAACAACTAAAACATCGGTGTGTTATCAACATTATTCTCACACTAAATCCAAAACACAGCACTAGGAAGAAAACTAACTCTATCTCAGCTGAAACCAGGACAGCGGGAAAGGAAGAGTCCAAAAGAGTAGAGAGAAGGAATGCCTCCTTTGCTACCTGCCAATACTTTCTGCTGCTGGAAGAAGTGCAGAATTCTTGAATGCTCCCTCCGTGGGTAACAAAGGGGTGGAAGCAATTTGCTAAATGACCTTATTATCACCAAGAACTCTGCATTTATTAATATAGACATCAATTTTGCAGTGTGTAGATGCATACTGCTTTTCTTGCAAACGTTAGTAAATCGTATTAATTCTGTGGGACAGATTGTACCAAATTTCTTTTCGTAAAGCAACATTTGCTAATACTGAGTACTTCCAGAAGAAAATATGACTCAGCAAGAGCGATGGGAAGTATACTTTTATGTTAAAAATTTATTTGTACCTTTTAAAAAACACAGATGCAATTCTGTCCATTCACTTCCTTACATATGGATGTATTCTTTCATCATTAGAAAAAGCAATACTGCTTATTTCATTCTGGAGCAAAAACAAAAACAGAGTTATGGTCCTTCAGACGACACACTGGGGATATGCTGTAGTTTTGCAGTATACATGCTGCAAACATCATCACAGATGACTAGTTTCTACTTTTACCTACGCTGCACAAGGTTCTACCCCTCCTGCTGTCAGCTCTCCACAGACCCCACCTCCTGACTCTTCGAGGCTGGCTGCCTTCCCACTAGGCAACAGGAACACCAGCTGCTCTAGAGCCTGCCCCTGCCATCCACCGAGTCCCCTGACCCACCCCATTACTTTTGATCACAGACTTGGATTTGCCACATGGGGTGTTGTGATCTGAGGGCTAGGACAATTAGCAAGAGGAGCACCGTATGCAGGTGACAGCAGAACACAATTATGGCTCCCATAGCACTGCAGCCTGAGAAATCCAAAAGTCCAGGATACAGCTCCCCTCTCCATGTAGTTCACCAATACATTGTATCATGCACTTTCTTACCAGTTATTACCTCTGTCTTGCATCTGTTAAGCATTTAAATTGGTTAATGACTTCAGCTATGCACTAAGCATGAACAACAGCACTTGTCATTAGCAGACTCATGCATTCAGTTTATGCTACATATCTTTAAATATTATGTTTGAACATTATTTCCCATATAATATTTCAGGTGTCCCGCATAGCTGGTGCTGTGATGTACTACAGACATCCTGTTCATTAGTCCTTTATCAAGCTGTTTATCAGTGACACTCCTAGGCACTCTGGTGGTTTAACTGCATAGCTATAATAGTTAGATTTCCTGCTCTCCAGGCCTGCATGACATTTCTTTAGCCTAAATTCTGAGGTCATATTTCTTGGAAGCAGTTTATTATCTGAAATGTAATTTTAAGTATCTTGCACACAAGCCATTTCCTCAGTCTCATGTGCTCCTGGAGCAAAGGTGAAGTTTTGCTTTTGAATACTCAGATGAGTCTTAGACCCAGATAACCACCAATATCTCTATTTCACCTCTACTCTGGTGGAACTGATGGAAAGTGAACTTTCCGAATCTGGACCTACCTCCTGATCCCACAAGATTACAGAACATACTCTGAGGCAAGCTCAGTTTGTTTCTCGGATCTCAACCCTGCAAACACTATGGCTGTCAAGAGATGTGCTTTGGTAGAATTAGTTAAAATGGTTTAAGACAGTATCACTTCCCAGCCTTAAGCTCTCCCTCCTGGCCAGAGACTGCTGCAAGAAATGTTTGGGTTAGAGGTGAGGTTAGTTTGTACTGAGATAACAGACTATAAATTGGGGTAGGAGAGACAAACATATGTCCTGTTCTACTCTGAAGACGGTAAGCTCTGTGAAGGAGTCTGGCATACTGCTGTGGGCATTAATCTCTCAAATTTATTCATTCCAATCCACCAGATATTACTTGTCAGAACCCTTAGGCACTCAAATAATTTTACATGGTTGACTGACAGATCTTTTTTGTGTTGTTTAGGGCTACTTACATCTGTAAACCCACTTGCTTGCCTAGACCTGTTTGGCATGAAGGCTGAAGTCCGCTGGACAGTTTTGGTGTGCTAAATCTGTCTAACTAATAAATTTATCCAGTTGTAGGAGGAGAACAATGGCTGAGCACAAGTATGCCACTCAGCCTGACAAGCCCAAGGACAGTGAAGACAACATTCTACAAGAAGAGTACAAGTCATTGTAAATGACAGGCTATATGCTTAAATATAAACCAAAGTCCATCAATATAATTTAGCATTTCTAGTAGCAACAATCAACTTACCAAAATTAAATACTATCAGTTCAAAAGATGATGGAAGCAAAAATGAGACACATTTGAAAGGTTTGAGTAGCTGCAAAAATAAAAACTGCACTTCAAGTTCTACCCTCATCTGAAATATATTGCCTGCAGAGAACCTACAGGGGAAAAAAAAAAAGGGAAAAAACTCCAAACGCCAAAATACACTAGAACTAAAAGAAGAAAAAAGGGATAAGAGGTTGAAGGGCTTTTTTAGTGTTCCCAAATGCATATTCAGCTTTTTTCTTCGTGGTTTCTGGAATTGGGTGATTAAATTACCATCTCAACTTCAGCGTTACTACTCTGTATGGTTGCAGAGAAGTTAGAAAATGACATTTTAAAAAACATGGTATTTAAGTAGTAGATAAAAATGGCCCACATATCTGGACGTTCCCAAGTTTATCTTTCTAAAAAAGGTAGTGACGAACTCTTTGAACGTCTCAATGCTCAGATTCTGATCGCCCCTATTACTACATGAAAAAGTAACCTTGTTTCCAACTTTGCCTTTCAGAACTGTGACCCGTCTTCCCTGTTTTCTTTTCATGGCTGTGCATCTGGCCAGAAGTCCATGGATGCTGGAGACATTGAACTCTATTGGCAACCAGACTCACACAAAAAAGGGATCTGTCTTTTGGAAATTTATTTTTAGTATACAGGGAAAACTGAAGGCCACTGGGGGCTGAACTTCTTTATATATAAGATGAGGAGGCAGTAAGGCATTTGTGGGAGGCTGTTGCCTATAACAAAAGTAGATCGGCCTTTTTCCACGACACCCATGCAAAATTTATTGAAATTAATATGAGTCATTGAATGGATTTCAGAGCATTTTAAAGAGAGAGCTAAAGGCACAGCAATACAACTGAGTGTAATGGACTGAAAAACTGAGGCGGTAGTGAACAACGGCCACTGTGTAACATCAACAACCATTAGGTTAAATGATGGGATCAAAATACACACACACCGAGCAATCAATCAATTTACATTTTCATTAACTCACGGAAATTGTACTGACTACAATTCATGTTGACAACCGTAGAAAAATGTGGTGTTATAAATTAAACATTGTAAAATAAAGTACAAAAATATTTTGCTATGTTAGGAATGTTTATTTTCTTACTAACCAGCTTATTGTTTTCGAGCATTACATTCCCAGTATTGCCACACACAGCACTTCTAGCAACGTGGCGCAGAAGCTGGACGTCTCACCGGTATCCAAAGTGGGAAGTACAGTAGCAGGATTCGTTTCCAGTCTTACCCCCTGAGCGTGGATTAGCAGCCCTCTGTTACTATTTATTTGAAGTCTGACGCTTTAGCAGAACGTAACGCCTTTCAGGAAGCTCACTACGGGCTTAAGCAGCCATTCCCACACCTGGCGGACCTACGGCTCTCCAGCCATTCTTTACCGCGGCTTTATCCTCGGGCGTCCAGAAAAGGCAGACCCGACTCCTGCGCCGCGGGCTTCCTGTGACAAGGTGTGAACGCGTTTCTGTTTTCCTCAGCACGTTTAGCGCTGCAAAACTCATGAGAGCGCGCTAAAAGGATGCTTTATAAATTAATTTTGGAGGTTTGCCCGTCTCAACTCTTTTAACCCAGGCGCCGGCCGCCTCCGCCCGCCCAGCGCCCGCTCCAGCGCCGCGGGGCTCCGGCCGCGGCGGAACCCAGCCCCCGCGGCGCCTCCCCCGGCCGCCGCCGCCGCGCGCGCACGCGGTCCGCTCCCACGGTGCGCTCTCGCGGTGCGGCGCTGCCGCCGCCGCCGCCAGTCCGGCTACGCGGCGGCCCCGCGGGCGCGGAAGCGGCGCCGAGCCCGCGATCATCAGCGTTTGGGGTTTCTTTGTTCACTCCCCTCCGGCGATCCCAAACTCCCATCCCAACGCGCTTATTTCCTCCTGCCTCCCAAACCAGCTTCCTGCCCTCGCCCGCCCCGCTTCTCGCCCCCGCCCGCCGGCCCCTCCGCGCCCGCCCTGCCGCCGGTTCGCGGGCGGCCCGGGACGGTGGCTGCGGGGGCGGGGGGCGGCCCGCGGGCGGCCCCGATTGGCGCAGCCGGCGCACGTGGGGCCGCCCTCACGCCTCGGCGCTGGCAGCGCGGCGGCCGCCGCCGCGGGGCGCGGTACAGCACGGCACTCCGCGCGGGTCTCCGCTCATCGCCCGCGCCGCTGCGGCGACGAGGGGAGCCGAGACGGCGGGAAGGTAGGTGTGGGGGCGGCAGCCCCCGTGCTGCGGGTCGCGGTCGCCCGCCGCGGAGCCGTGGGGTGCGGTGGGGGCTCCCTCGGTGGCGGCGCCGCGCCCGCCCCGCTGGGGCTGGTGGCTGCCACGGCGCCCGCGGGAGGAGCAATCTGAGGAAGCGGGGCAGCGAGTTAACGATTAACTCCACAGTGGCGGCCGCCGCCTCGACCCCGGCGCCGGGGGTGCCGGGCCGAGGCAGCCGGGTCTGCGCCTTCGAGGGGAGGTGGCTGTTCCCGGGCCGCGCGGCGGGGCGGGGGCGGCCGCTGCCGAAGCCCGCGGAGCTCCGCGGCCGCGGAGCGCCGTCCGCCGGGCGGCTGAGGCGAGGCGAGAGGTGCGTCTGGCAGCAGAGCCCTCCTTCCCTCGCCGTCGGAGGCTGTCGGAGCGGGGCGTCGGGTTAGGTCCCGGCCCTGCGGTCACCGCCCGCCCCCCCCCCCCCCCCCCCCCCAGCAGGAGCCTTTGCTCTGACACCGGCCCAAAAGCCTGCGCGCTGCCGGGAGCCGCTGATGCAGCCCGGCAGTGGTCGTTCCCCAGTCGTTCCTCCTGGGGAGACTCTCTGGGTGGCGAAGAGCAGCACAAAAAGGGCCAGCAAACGTTAAGCGGATCTAGTGGTCTCCTTCCAACACAATGTTTTAGGAGTAACCTTGACAGTCCAGTGAAACGGCCACCGCTGCCTTCCTTGCCTCCTGTGTGAACTAGCTTTGCTGATGGAAAAGTAAAACTTACAATGTCTGTCTTCCTTATCCTCTCGTGTTGCACTGATGCTGCTGAAGTCTGAAGTTCAAGGAAATATTTACCATTATTTAGAGAACTTTATTATTATTTTTTCATCTTATTTTGCCTTCTGTCAAACAGAGGACTTCAGGTTTTAGGAATTGCATCACTTTGCAAATCCCTCTTTCTCTAAATGTAAGTTGTCTTTTAGGATGTCTTCGGCTTGGTTGTTTTCCTTTTGTGAGTCAGAACTAGTGTTACTGCTTTTCATTGCTTGAACAGGCTCCAGAAATCCATGACACCTCTCTTAAGAGTTTTAAGAGTTCTTGCTCATGTGATGGGGATCGTCTGGCATCTCTTTGTGCTTAACGATACTGAGGCGGACGGGACCTTATCCTTTTCCATCCTGAAATACTGGAAGATGACAATATGGTATCTAAATTCTTTTTTCATTATGACATCTGATCAAAGCTGCAGCATCTGACTGTAGAGGAGGTCTCTGACCTGCTGTCTCTTTTATAAGCAGAGGGCAGGGAAGTTGCACCTTGCTGGTGATGCACTGAGTTAGCAAGTCATAGGTTTCTTTTCCACATCTGTAGTTTCCAAGCACCCTTTGACTCTTGATTTTCTGTAAGTGTAGTTAGCTATTTTAATGAGGCCTTGAAAACTCCAAATGTGGTGGTTTTTGAAGTAACAAACGCGAAAGAAAATACTTGGGGTAGTTCGTTTGTGTGAAATATTCATGACGGTGAGTTGGGATTTCCCCCCCCCCCCTATGAAATACAATTTTATGGTTTCTTGCCCATAGGAAGAATGATTCCGCCATGGGGTTGATGGTAGTCTGCTTGATAAATTACTTGAAAAAGGTCCCTTTCAGTGAAATGTTTTAGGACCTTTCTTCCTGGGGGAATGCAGTTACGGTGTAGTCGTGCCACACTAATTTCCCTTGTGCATACCCTTGATTTTCTTTAAGAAAATGCCTTAGAAGTTGGATGGCACCTTTAAAGGTGCACTAAGATAAATCAATGAAAATAAAAAATACCATGAAATTTTTGGAGTGGAGTGAAAGCACCGTTTTGGGAGTTAGCCCAGTCACCATTTTGTGACAGCTTCCCCGCGTGAAGGAATTTCCAGGTGGAAAAAGGTCTGGGAAGAATTGTGCTATGGAAAGTAAGGGGTGTTTTACCCCTGAGCAAGACTGTTTGCTATGGGGACTGAGGTTGCTGTAACTTGCACACATTGATTTCGCATCTCCGTTTCATTTATCTTCACATTTTTGAGTGTCCCTCTAGACATAGTCTGGATCTGAACAGCTAGTCAGGGAAGTGTGACGATAACACAACAACGTGTACTTTAGAAGGCCCAAAGAGAAATGTTTTTTCTTCCAGGTGTATATTCAGATCATCTCACTCTTGTGTGCATATGTGACTTTTAGGCAGGGAGGATAATATAAAAATAAGCTATTTATAAAATCCTCAGTATGAAGGGTTTTTTTTCCCCTCCTAGTTGAATATTTTTTCATTACACTACTTCAGGCTACTTATACTGGAAGTTTACTTCTTAAATAAGATGAATTCATCAATAGATACTTCTTGTGTTTGTACTGTCGTTAGTGGAATAAAGCGTACATTTTAGAGAACTTAAAAATACCTCTTTCTTAAAAAAATGCAGTTTTTAAAGCTAAGATGACTTGTTTTATTATGAATAAAATGCTGTGAAATGCTGACTCTGGAAAACAGTAGCTGTTGGTCCGTTTTAGGGGGAGGTATGCTATCTAAATAATAGTGCATTTGTTCTTTCTTTTTCTTTTCTTCCTTTGTAACTTAATGTTCCTTTCCAGTGTACAGCTGGTAAGTTAACATTGCCAAGGTTGTACAAAAGTGTTTTAATCACAGTTTTGGAAGCCTGTGTTTGGATAAGGTGATGGTAAGACAAATTGATTCCTCCTGTTTTTAACCAAACAGGAATGCTATAGCTAATGTGTGTACAGAGACAAATCAAGCCCTTCAAGAGAACACTTAATTTGCTTAGTCCTTGATTGGCAGTCTTGAGTGATGTTAGGGATTTGAAAAATGGATGAACTAAAAGCCTTGGTATTAATTTGTATTGTAGCCAGATATGCCAGTGAATTCATTAATACACTTTTGCATATGACTGCAGCAGGCAGTGCTATGTTAACTGTATAGAAGTGTGTTTAAATTTGACTATTTCTTGTTCTGAGTCAGGACACTAACTAGGGTAAATCTGGTATCTCATTAGTGCTAATAAACATCACCTGATTGTTTCTGGTTGCTTCTTGTGTAGCATTCCTTGGTTATACAAATCTTTAATAGGGTACAACTATACAATTGTTTTTTTTTTTTCTGTATCCCAGACAAATTTCTTAAACTTGGGGAAAAGGAGAGCAAAATAGTAACAACAACACAAAACAAGAAATGTGTTGAGAAAAGAAGGGACTCTTGGTTTTTTTCTGCCCAAACAATGCCGTAGAGCATTTAGACTGTGATGCGAAGGGGGGAACTCTGGTTTTAGGGGGGTGGGGGGAAGAACATTGCCTCTTACTGCTCCCCCCCCCGCCTCCTCTGAGTAAGCCGCTATCACAGAAATGAATGATGGTTTCTCAGGAAGCAAATGCATTTTTGAGGCTATATATAGCAGAAATAAACTTGTGAAATGTACTCACTGGGTAACTGAGGGGAGAAAAGAGACCAGACCATTTTACAAAATCATGGTATTCAAACTCTTTCAAAACTGCCAGTACCCTCCCTCCATCCTGAAAAATCTTTTTCTGGTAGTCCCTTTTGTTTCTCCAATATGCATTTGCTGGAGGCCCAGTTGACTTTTGGCATGTGTTGTTCATTGTGACACTCTAGAGCTCATAGTTGAACATTGAGGTGCGTTTTTTTCCATCTTAAGCTTAGGCAGACATCCTCTGCACCTGAGGTCTTTGACACAGATGATGCTGTGGGGCTTCTTTGTCATGAGTATGAAAGATACTAATTCCTTTGCAAATGGGATTGCATGACTGTAGGTTAGCTCAATAATACTATGTGTTCCTACTTTCCCTTTCGTAATTTTTCTTTGGCAAATAGTGTTGGGAAAGGATTCCCGGCTGTGCTGGAATGCTGCAGGTCTGGGAGCAGTTTGGACTGTAATGTTCCTGGAAGGGCGGGCTATGTTCTTTGCAAGATAGCCCTTATATTGGATTTCTGATGCTTGGAAGACCTAGGTTTATAAATGTGTGTGTTTAACATTGTGAGCCTCTGATTTTTATGTGTAGGTTACAGTTAGTGGTAATGCAACAACAGTAGCCCCAAGGGAAAAAAATCTAGACATTTCTGATCTGTAACATTTTGATTTCCTTAATAAAACAGGAGCGTTAGGAGCATTTAAGATTGGTAAGAATTCTGCACCGCTGAGCAATGGTTATGAATACAAGTTCTTAAAAGTTTTACTGTCATGAGCTGATATGGATTAAAGTTCAGCACTGAAAGCTAAACTTTATCTTTCTTGCCCTTTAAACTTGGTTCTAGTCTTGCTGAAGACATGAGAGCAGTGCCAGCTCCAAGAGTCTCTTGCCCCCTCCACCCCACCTTTACTATCTTGTGTGGTAAACTTCAGATACTTTCCCTTCATTATCTTTTCTTAGAGATTGCATGTGATTTTTAGATCTGTGAAGTTTCCAAGTAGTGTAAAACTTGTGTAGTATAATTACAGCCAGATCTGTTAATAATAGGGGAAAACCCCAAAATACATATATCTCTGTATGAAACACTTCGGATGGAGAGACGTTGCAAAACAGGTTTCTGGATAGGTTCAGTTTGTCTTGTCTCTGCATAAACCAGTTCAGTTCAACCTGTGTCAGTAATAAATAATAAACTTGTTTTGAATTAGATTTCAGTACAAGAAGTTAATCTACTCCAGTTAAACTGAACCAAAATAAACCTGGTTAAATCATGAATAAAGTTGTGCTGCTGTGGAAACAATTCCTTTTGCTTGAAGCATCACCATAAGGTAAAATCGGAAATGTAACTTTTATAGAATTTGGTGCTTGCCTGCTATTCGTTTGCGAAAGAGATCTTATAAATGCTTATCTTTTCTTCTTGGTAACTGTGCTGGCCAACAAGTTTGTTATTTATGCATTTTGGTTTTGGGTCTCCTTTTCACAGGCAATTCTGTGCTGTGCATGCAGGCTGTTGTAGAAAACTCTCTTGTATTTTGCAATTACTTGCTCACAGAACCAAAACTGTAAATCCCTAAGTTGGCTTACATTTTTTTTCAGGATTGTTGAAGTGCAAAATTGGAAAGCGTTTCAATTCCACTTCTACCTTTCCACTTGCTGGTGTATTTTGGAGGAGGGGAGGAACAAACACTTCGCCATATGCAATCCACACTTGGAAACTCCCTCTTGGTAATTAATAGAAGTTCTAGGATGTTCACAAGCTTCCTCTTGAATTGTTTGCTTTTGTAGGCCATAATCTCAGCATATCAACTTTCTCTCTTCATTTAAAGAGACACGATGCTCAGGTCATCATCATTAGTCATATATAGAAAGAAAGAATATGATCGATTATTGACAGAGTAGTATTACTCTGTTAGAGTGAGTTCCTGTTAGTTCATTTATTTTCTTGAGCTTGTATGGCAGGTTCCTGACACTGTAATAAAAACTGTCCAAATGTTCTGATATGCCCAGAGGTTAGTGACTAGCCTGTTAGCACCTTTGTGACTTTAATATAAACACTTCAGTTAGTTTGGTGGACTGGGAATTTGTCCACTGTAGGTTAATAAACAGCTCCACCCCCTAACAGCATGCACTTTGCTATTCTGTAGGACTCTGTGTTGGGTCATTAGCCTTTCAGGCAGCATGCACTGAAGAAGGGATGGATGCTCAGAGGAGATGTGCTCCACTTGTGCCTGGCAATGCAAAGGAACTTGTAACTGGCTTCCTGGTGGCCATCAGTTCCTTGCTGATATGCAGCTACTGCAGCTGGGCTCTGTACCTGTGGCTGTTGCCACTTTCCTTCATTGAATGCAAGTTACGAGATGCAGAGAGACCAAAAAAGTGTCCAGTTTCACTATACATCTTTCTACTGGAAGGACCAACAAAAGAAACTGCGTTCAGCTGCCCTTAGCCTCTTAAAGACAGGTTTAGCGGTAGGTGTTGAAACTCAGAATTCACAACTTAATTGTAATTTTAAAATCCACGCGATCACTTTTGTGTAGATACAAAGAAAGCAATCTGACTTCAAAATACAAAAACCCAGAAGATCACAGAACAGCTGAGGTTGGACGAGACCTCTGGAGGTCCCTTTTTTGCAGATCTATCATATCTGTCTCTTTAGAAGAAAAACTATGTTAAGATTAGCTTTTTGTTTGGTTTGGAAGATGTAGAAAGGAAATTGCTGCTTGTAAATTCAGATGTTCACTAGTTAAGACAGAATATCTAATTTAGGAGGTTTTGTTTTGTTCTTTTCCCTTTGTTTTGTAAGCAGATGTCTGAGTGAGGTCAGGGAGACATTCACAGGTGGAATGGAGTTCTTGTTTTCTAGACCTGAAATTTTCCTAACTTATGTTTTTTCTGAGCTATCTTAAATTGGGACCTTTCAGTATTCCGCAGGCATCTTTCAGAAATGTCGATGTTACTTCCCTCCTCTTTCCCTGTGGCTTCTGACTTTAGTGCTTTGCTCTCCTGTTGTTAGCAGGTTGCATTAACAATCCATACTGTGGAAGGATGATTCTGTTTCTAGGCAGAGGGAATGGAGTTCTTAGTTACTAGATCTGAAAAATTTAAAATTGTGCTGAAACTATTTATTTTTGTCTTGATCAGTACAGAAGTTCAATTTCAGTATAAATGCACTTTCAGTACATTGTTTGGGGAAGGATTATTCTTGACTGGGTTTAATAAAACTTCAGTTTAAAGGGAATTAAATCATGTGTCAGTTGTTCATTTAAATTTTGAAAACATCAGTTTTGCTGTAGCCTGTATGCATTTGCAGCTGTTCAGAAGTGACTGTCGGAGCAAAGAATGATTCACCAGCGTATGAAGTGCTGAATACTTCTCACATTGCTGGTAATGTAGTAAGATCTGTATTTGAAGAATGCAACCAAGACTGAATATTTACATGTTTTTAATGATTTTTCTGCATGACAAACTGGTTTGACTATGTTATGTTAGCAGACTGAGGTTGCTTTAAGGTAGGGTATTCAGATCACTCTCAATTTACCAAGGCCTGAAATTTGCATACAGAAATTCATAATTGAAGTGCAGGTTTTGAAGATTCTGCCTTAATTTAACTCCTATGGAAATTAAAGAAAAGGCTGTAGTTGACTTCACTGGGACTTGAACAGAGCAGCTAGGCATGCTTTGTCCTATGGAGTTGCTTTACTTTTCTGTCTCCTATGTACTTAGGTAGGTTTCAGACATTCCTTTAATATGTAACTATGGGACTAGGTGACATAAGTTTCGCAAATGCTAAGACTATAGTTGCAGTATATAATCTATTCTTGAAATACCCAAATCTAAGATTAAGGATTTTTCTTATGGTGACCAGTTGTATCTTGCAAAGCTGTTAATTAACCTGCAGTTAGACACAAACTGCATTTGTGCTTCAGTCTGTGCTTAAAACTAGTCTCTTTTATGTCAGGCCTTGCGTTGACTCTTGTGAGTTGACGCTGTCTATTTCAGGCACCTGATTATCCCCTGACCTGAAGGTCCATGTTTCCTGTCTAGTCAGTGGAAGGAGTTTGAAGCCCTGAGGGCATGAATCGGAGCATTGTAGTGTTTCACAAAATAGTAATGGCATTACTTCAGTAAGCAGCATTAGAAAGCATCAACAGAAATGGCTTTTATGTGAGTTGAGAGTAAGGCAATACAATTTTGTGACTGTACCATGTTAGGTGATGCTAGCTATGTCTGTTGGGTTACGTCCCATTTACACATCTTAGCACACCACCGTCCCTGCATGACCCAATTTGTCAAAGTAATACTGAGCTGTGGATGGTTCTTGTCCCCAGCCCAGGGGATCAGCTGCATGGGGGTGTCAAACTTGAGAAAGCTTTGTGAAGATAAGAGAACTCACTGATCTGTGAAGTTTCTTAGGATGAAATTGGGACCTGTAACTTATTTTTAGTGCCTTGATGGGATCTCAAGTACGACATTTAACATCTTAAAATAAAAGTAAAACCTGTGTGTCCGATCTGATATTTTAACTCAAAGCCCTTATCTGACAGAAGATTAATATGCCAGCCCTTAAAGGAGTAAGAAACCAAAATGCCTATAACTTGATTAAGGAATCTAGTAGATGTGAGCTATGTATAGGGCACCTTCAGATCCTCAGAAGAATTACATAAAAGAAGACTAGTTTCAGGTTCTGTTCAGTTGCTAGACAATGTTTCAATTTAGTGGACAAGAAGTATGCAGTTAAAATATTTTAGACTCTGGTAGCTTTTAATTTTTTTTTCTTTAAAAATCATGCATCTTAACCTCCTAAAAAGAAATCCTTAAAGATGACATCTGTCAGCTAAGAAATGTCTTGATTCTATTTACTTTTTTCCATAAAAGAAAAAAGTGTATGTATGTTGTCGTGGTTTAACCCTGGCTGGCAACTAAGCACCACACAGCTGCTTGCTCACTTCCCCCCCCAGTGGGATGGGGGAGAGAATCAGAAGGGTAAAAATGAGAAGACTCGTGGGTTGAGATAAAGACACTTTAATAGGTAAAGCAAAAGCCACGCATGCAAGCAAAGCAAAACAAGGAATTCATTCACCACTTCCCACCGGCAAGCAGGTGTTCAGCCATCTCCAGGAAAGCAGGGCTCCATCACACGTAACAGTTACTTGGGAAGACAAAAGCCATCACTCCAAACGTCCCCCCCTTCCTTCTTCTTCCCCTGGCTTTGTATGCCGAGCATGACGTCATATGATATGGAATATCCCTTTGGTCAGTTGGGGTCAGCTGTCCCAGCTGTGTCCCCTCCCAGCTTCTTGTGCACCCCCAGCCTACTTGCTGGTGGGGTGATGTGAGAAGCAGAAAAGGCCTTGACTCTGTGTAAGCACTGCTCAGCAGTAGCTAAAACATCCCTGTGTTGTCAACACTGTTTTGGTCACAAATCCAAAACATAGCCCCATACTAGCTACTATGAAGAAAATTAACTCTGTCCCAGCCAAAACCAGCACATTCTCCACCCCTTACTCCATACCATTTACATCATGTTCAGGTCTCACATTATCCAATACATTCTTTTTACCCACCATCACCCTTCCCATCCTTTGATATAATACACAGATATCATTCCCTTAGTCTATGGGCCACCCCTGTAAAAAGTCTGTAAAATGTCCACGAGTTCATTTAGTTCATGACTTTGGGCTCCATCTGTTAATGGTGGTCACTCAGGACAGGAGGGGTGGTGTGTTGCATGGAGTTATTGGGCACCAAAGCCAGCTCAGGTCAGGTCACTACTGCATTTGCATTGCTTCTTGTAAGGCTTGTCCTCCATTGGTTCGGGGGGTTCCTGCTGTAGTAATTCCTATAACATGCAACTCAAATAATGGGTTACAACAATTTAAAGGTATTTCCATTACACTCTCCACCCCTGGTCCCTTTGGATCAGACCATCGGGTTTAACACTGCAATGAACTCCTCCCCTTGCCCCTGCTCTGGCTTGGACTTATCCACAAACTGCAGTCCCTTAGGGATGTACCTGCTCCAAGTGGAGCCTGATCTATGAGCCACAGTCTCTCCAGCGATATACCTGCTGCAGCATAGACTTATCCACAGCCACAGTCGCTCTGAGGTGCACCTGTTCCAGCATGGCCTTCTCCATGGACCACAATGCCTTCAGAGATATACCTGCTCCAGTGTGGCCTTACCCACAGCCACGGTCCCTTCAGAAGTAAACCTGCTCCAACATGGCCTTACCCATGGCTGCAGTCCCTCCAGGGGGGTACCTGCTCTGTCGTGGGCTTATCCATGGCCACACGCTTTGAGGTGCTCCAGCATGACCTTATGCTCAGCCACTGATGCTTCAGGGTGTACCTGCTGCAGAATGGACTTATCCACAGCCACAGATGCTTTGAGGTGTACCTTCTTCAGCGTGGACTTACCCTTGGGCCACAATCCCTTCAGAGGTATACCTGCTGTGGCACAGACATAACCACAGCCACAGACGCTTTGGGGTGTCCTGCTCTTGCATGTACTCATGCACAGGTCACAGTCGCTTCGACTCGAGTTCACACTGGAGTTCCAGCCTGTCCCGTACAGCAGCACAGAAACAGCAGCGATGCCCTGGCCATCTGCCAGCCCAGGCACATTGCCATTGCTGTTATCAAAATGTTCCCAGGCTCAGCGGAGTAAGATGGTAAGCAGTACAGCAAGCAGCGAAAGCAAAAAGCAGCCACTAACGAGCACTAGACTCTAATATACAGTAAGGCAAGGAAGCCCCATGGCAAGCACAAGAGCCTGCCAATTAATAGCTAAATAGCAGTAACAGCTATAAATTTGATCTAGCACATTCCAATCAAATCTGTTGTTATCTCGAACCGTTTGGGCCCTGTGTTGGGCACCAAAAAGGACTGTTGTGGTTTAACCCGAGCCAGCAACTAAGCACCACACAGCTGCTCGCTCTCTCCCCCCCGGTGGGATCGGGGAGAGAATCGGAAGAGTAAAAGTGAGAAGACTCGTGAGTAGAGGTAAAGATAGTTTAATAGGTAAAGCAAAAGCCATGCACGCAAGCAAAGCAAAACAAGGAATTCATTCACTACTTCCCATGGGCAGGCAGGTGTTCAGCCATCTCCAGGAAAGCAGGGCTCCATCACACGTAACGGTTACTTGGGAAGACAAATGCCATCACTGCAAATGTTCCCCCCTTTCCTTCTTCCCCCAGCTTTATATGCTGAGCATGACGTCATATGATATGGAATATCCCTTTGGTCAGTTTGGGATCAGCTGTCACAGCTGTGTCCCTTCCAAATTTCTTGTGCACCCCCAGCTTACTCCCTGGTGGGGCGGTACAAGGAGCAGACAAGGCCTTGACTCTGTGTA